>NC_080167.1:26537722-26834244 GCF_950295315.1 Erinaceus europaeus
CAGGGGGAAAAGCTTCATGAGTGGTGAAGCAGGGCTGCAGGTGTTTCTCTGTCTCTCTTCCTCTCTATCTCCCCTTCCCCTCTTGATTTCTGGCTGTCTCTATCAAATAAATAAAGATAACTTTAAAGAATGAATGAATAAATATTTTTAAAAATGGACAGAGTATCAACTTTCCAATTCAGTTAATTTTCTGAGGGGCCAGGTCATGACACATCTGACTGAGCACACACATTAGACAATTCTGGGACCAGGGGCTTGAACCTGCAGGGGAGAAATTTGACAAGTGATGAATCAGTGCTGAAGGTTTCTCTTAGCTTTCTTCCTCTCTATCTCCCCACTCCCTCACAATTTCTCTCTCTCTCTCTCTCTCTCTCTCTCTCTTTCTCCACCTTCTCCATTTTATTGCACAGAACAGAGAGAAATTGAGAGGGGTGGGGGAGAGAGATAGGCACCTGCAGACATGTGTCACTGTTTATGAAGCTTCCCCCTCTGCAGGTGGGGAGCTGGGGGCTTGAACTTGAATCCTGGCACAGGTCCTTGCACTTTGTGCTATGTGCACTTAACTAGATGTGTCACTGACCAGTCTCTCCCCCTCAATTTCTCTATCTCTATCTAATAAACAAAATAAATAGCATACTTAAAAAATTTCTACCAGAGCATGGGGCTTGAGAGAAATGACTCTCAAGATTCATTTATTTTAATAGATAGTGAATGGTGTATCTCTTTACAGAAAATAAGTGTTGGGGGCCAGGTTAAGCTCACATAGTACAACATGCAAGAACCCCTGCAACAATCCTGGTTTGAGCTCCCATTTCCTTATCTGCAGTGGGGGAGGGGTCACTTCACAAAAGAGGAAGCAGGTTTGCAGATATCTCTCTTTCTCTCTCACTATCTTTTCCTCCTCTCTCAATTTCTCCCTGTCCTATCCAAAAAAATTGAAAAAATGGCTGCAGAAGCAGTGGATCTGCAGTGCAGGCAGGCACCGAGCCCCATCAACAACCCTGGTGGCAAAATACTAATACTAGTACTAGTACTAAGTGTCTACTTGCAACCTGTGCTGGGTTCTCCATGTCCAGCACAGTGCCCATTATACAGAAGACATTCAACAAAGTTTTATTAAATTACTATCCCTATTAAAAAACAAAACAAGGGGCCGAGTGGTGGTGCACCTGGTTGAGTGCACATATTACAGTGCCCAAGGACCCTGGTTCAAGCCCCCGGTCCCTACCTGCAGGGGGAAAGCTTCACGAGTGGTGAAGCAGGACTGCAGGTGTCTCTCTTCCTCTCTCTCCTCTCTTCATTTCTGACTATCTCTATTCAATAAATAAAGATTAAAAAAACCACTTCAGAATAAAAAACAAGGTGCTGTTGTTCTGTTTTTTCTCTTACCTTGTGGACAATTTAATGTCTTTTACTCACTATCTTCTTACTATTGGGTTTATCTCTGTCTAAGCTAAATTTTCTTGACCCCTTACCTATTCTAAATTTTAAGTATATACTACAAAGCTGCGATGCACTGTCAAACAGCAATACTGTTTCAAAGCAGTGTCCACATCATTTAGGAGGTAACTGTGTTTCTGTTTGTCTGTTGGGGGGGGGTCTACTTTTACATCCAAGGTCATGTTAAAGGATTTGTTATATGGAGGAATTTGCTTCGATCTTGGAGAATCTGAGTGTGTGTGTGTGTGTGTGTGTGTGTGTGTGTGTGTGTGTGTACACCATTGAGCAGGTGTTTTAACTCAAGACATCAGAGGGAACCAGCCCCAGCCTTCTTCTCCTCTGCCTTTCCTCTTCCTCGTCCTCCTTGTCCTCCTCCTCCTCACTTTTTACCCCTCCACCAGGGTTATTGCTGGGATGCACCTGTCTGCACAATGAACCCACTGCTCTCGGTAACCACCTTTTCTTCCTTTCTTTTATTTGATAGGACAGAGAGAACTTGAGGGGAAGGGGTGACAGGGGAAAAAATGAGAGACACCTGCAGCACTTCTTCACTACATGTGAAGCTTCCCCCCCTGCTGGTGGGGACCAGGGGCTTAAACCTGGGTCTCTTCATATGGTATTGTGTGTGCTCAATCAGGTGCACCAACACCAGGCCTCTACATTTGTTTCTGTTAACTCCACTTTCTACAAGGAAAATCTCTCCCAGCAGCTAGTAACTACCCTCTCCATCCACAGGAATGCAGAAGCACTACTGGAGTTAGGTCAAAAGTCTAGCTGCACGAGTGACCTCAGTGACCCATGATTTACCACTGCTGCTCTCTGATTCCTCCTTTGTACTCTGGCTGGTAGATGAGCTCATCTCAAAGATTCTCCAGCCTGAGCATTCTGAGAGCTTCAGTCTGAAAGATTTGTTAATTCTCGGTGTCAAACACTTTAAACAATCTTCTCCTAATCTTCTAAGAAGCCATTCTCCTCTCTCCAAGCTCATAAATTCCCTTATCCCAGCAATGCATAGAAGTCTTTCTGATGGGGGTTGGGTGGTGGCGCAGTGGGTTAAGCGCATGTGGCACAAAGCGCAGGGACCGGCGTAAGCTTCCCGGTTCGAGCCCCTGGCTCCCCACCTGCAGGGGAGTCGCTTCACAGGCGGTGAAGCAGGTCTGCAGGTGTCTATCTTTCTCTCCCCTTCTCTGTCTTCCCCTCCTCTCTCCATTTCTCTCTGTCCTATCTAACAACGAATTGCGTCAACAAGGGCAATAATAATAACCACAACGAAGCTACAACAAGGGCAACAAAAGGGGGAAAAAATGGCCCCCAGGAGCGGTGGATTCATGGTGCAGGCACCGAGCCCAGCAATAACCCTGGAGGAGGAAAAAAAAAAGAAGTCTTTCTGATGACAAGTCTAATTTCTCCCTCCCCCAAGAAGCATTCTCTGTCTTACCAACTAGACTTCAACCCCTAACTAATCTATGTTTTTGCTTCTTAATTTTTTTATTATTTGCTTTCCCTTTTGTTGCCCTTGTTGTTTTATTGTTGTAGTTATTATTGTTGTTGTTATTGATGTCATTGTTGTTGGATAGGACAGAGAGAAACGGAGAGAGGAGGGAAAGACAGAGAAGGGGAGAGAAAGATAGACACCTGCAGACCTGCTTCACCACCTGTGAAGCGACTCCCCTGCAGATGGGGAGCTGGGGGTTCAAACCGGGATCCTTACACTGGTCCTTGCGCTTTGCACCACGTGCACTTAACCCATTGCACTACTTCCTGACACCCAAATTTTTGGTTTTTTTTAATCAGACAATTTCTAAGCTCTGGCTTATGGTGGGTCTGGGGATTGAATCTGGAACCTTTGGTGCCTCAGGCATGAGAGTCTTCTTCGCATAATCTATATGCCATGTTCCCAGTCTTTTTTGCTTCTGTTTAGAGTCTAGCTCCTCACCACCAACTTAATGGGAAGCAACTTACCTGCCACAGGTATATATTGTTTGTGAGAGTCATAGGAACTCTCTGGAAGGATGACTTTCTCTTTATTCAGCTTCTTTACTAAGGTGAAGCCCAGAAACACAGCACCGTGGGGGCCACCATTCCCTCCTCACCAGGTCCTGCAGAGACCTGCCTGTCCCCATCTGCACGGCTCAGGCAGGACCAGGCAGGCATGTTCTTTTATCAACAGTCATGCTCCTGCTCACTGAACTGGAAACACACACAGAGGAAACAGAAACAGGACCTTCGGGTGGTGCTAAGAGGCGCAACTGTTACAAACTTGACATATTTCATGGTATGGCTCAGATCCCCACTAAAACATGAACTTTCTTCTAAATTCTCAAAAATTCTTACTGAAACCACACTTGTGCCTTTATGCAACATTTCTTCGTTGAATGATAAAGATGCAAGTTCCCAAGCTGGACTGTATCAATATATATGAGCCAAAAGATCCTTTGACCTCCAGGCTTGCCCTCAGAGATTCCAGGGAAATAGAGATGAACATTCACTACCAAATCTGGAAAGAAATTTTTTTTTCAAACCTGGGAATTTCTATTTATTTATTTAAAATTTCTTTATTGGGGAATTAATGTTTTACATTCAACTATAAATACAATAGTTTGTACATGCATAACATTTCTCAGTTTTCCATATAACAGTACAACCCCCACTATGTCCTCTGAAGGACCTGTATTCTAGCCCCCCCCACACACACCCCAGAGTCTTTTACTTTGGTGCAATACACCAATTATCTGGAAAGAATTTTAACAAACCTGATCATCCTAATGATGCAGTCAAGGGACACAACTCCAAATTACTTTTGAAAGTGGATAAAGACAGAGTTTAAATTCACTGCTCTAAAAACGTAGTTACTGCTGCACTACTTTTGAGGTCAGGCTGAAATCAGAAAAAAAAAAAAGTCTCTTGTGGAGTTTATGTTCTTACTGAAACCACACTTGTGCCTTTATGCAACATTTCTTCATTGAATAATAAAGATGCAAGATCCCAAGCTGGAGTCTATCAATATATATGGGCCAAAAGATCCTTTGACCTCTCCAGGCTTGCCCTCAGAGATTCCAGGGAAATAGAGATGAACATTCACTACTAAAGTAAAAGGCAGAAGATGGTGAATTCTAATGCAGAGATTTAAATAGAAGAGTGGTTTTTCCCAGTGAGAGAGACAGAGCTAGATAGACAGAGATAGAGAGAAAAGAGATTTCTTTGAATTAGACATTAGAAGTAACCTTCTTAAAGATCTAGAAAGTAGAGGGTGGAGCCAGGATGGCAACTTTGGAGCCTCAGCTTCCATGAGCTCCAAGAGGCAGCAGCTTGCAACCTGGGATCCGCTAGATAGGGTAGGATACTGGGATGTCTGTAGGAGGGTGAACATGGGCTGGTCAGAGTGACACCAAAATACAATTCCATAACTCTCTCTTGGGCTGACAAATGGAGGTCAGGGGAACAAAGGAAAATCCTTTGATTATTTATGAGCTCATCCCCCCCCCCCACCCCAGTAACAGCCACTCCTAGCAGGCCCCATAGGGCTATTTTCTTTACCAAGATTCCTGGCTCACCAGCGGTGTCATTCCAAGCCTCTTAATTTAACTTCTCTCTTTTTTTTAAGTGGATGGAGCTCTATTTGAGTGACAAAATACCTGATCAATCAAGCCTCATCCTTGCCTAGGAAAGACTACCTGGAGTTTTTTTTTGTTTTTTTTTGATACTTCTTATAATTGGCTGTCTTTGCTCATGCTGCCTGCATGAGGATCAACCAGCCAAGAAGATTTAACAATTATTGACATCTATGCACCCAATGAGGGACCATCTAAATACATCAAACACCTACTGAAAGAACTACATAAATACATCAGTAGTAATACACTAATAGTGGGAGACTTCAACACCCCACTCTCACACTTAGACAGATCAATGAAGCAGAAAATCAACAAAGAAATGAGAGAATTAAATTAAGAGATTAACAGACTAGACCTCCTGGACATTTTCAGAGTCCTTTACCCCCCCCAAAATTGGAATACACATTCTTTTCAAATCCACACTGCACATCCTCAAGAAGAGACCACATGCTAGGCCACAAAGACAGCTTCAAAAAATTCAAGAGCATTGAAATCATCCCAAGTATCTTCTCAGACCACAGTGGAGTAAAGCTAACATTCAACAACAAACAGAAAGCTACTAAAAGTCACAGAATTTGGAAGCTCAACAACCTGCTGCATAAGAACCACTGGGTCAGAGAGACACTCAAGCAAGAAATTCAATTGTTCCTGGAAACAAATGAAAACAAAGACACAAGTTGTCAAAATATTTGGGACACAGCTAAAACAGTATTGAGAGGGAAACTCATAGCCATATAATCACATATTAGAGAACAAGAAAAAGCTCAGATAAACGACTTTACTGCACGCCTTAAGGCCTTAGAGGAAGAAGAACAAAGGGACCCTAAAGCAACCAAAAGGACGGAAATCACTAAAATTAGAGCAGAAATAAACAACATCAAAAATAAGAGAACCATACAAAAGATCAATGAAGTCAAATATTGGTTCTTTGAAAAATTAAACAAGATTGACAAACCCCTAGCCAGACTCACTAAAAAAAAGTGAGTAGCCCGAAATAAATAGAATTGTAAATGATAGAGGAGACATCACAACTGACACCACAGAAATCCAGAGAATCATGCAAGACTTCTACGAACAACTATATGCCACCAAGCTAGAGAATATGGAAGAAATGGAAGAATTCCTAGAAACATATCACCTTCTATAACTGAACCTAGAAGAATTACCATAGCTAAATGCACCAATCATAGACAAAGAAATTGAAATAGTTATGGTTCTCTTATAGTTATTAAGAATCTTCCCAACAACAAAAGTCCTGGAACAGATGGCTTCACAAATGAATTCTACAAAACTTTCAGGAAATAGCTAATACCTATACTTCTAAAGCTCTTCCACAAGATCGAAGAAACAGGAAAACTTCCTTCCACCTTCTATGAAGCCAACACTACCCTGATACCAAAAGCAGATAGGGACACAACAAAAAGGAAAACTACAGACCAGTACTCTGATTAACATAGATGCCGAAATATTAAACAAGATCCTGGCTAACCGGATACAGCAGTATATCAAAAAGATTGTTCATCACGACCAAGTGGGATTTATCCCAGGAACGCAAGGCTGGTTCAACATACATAAGGCAATCAATGTCATTCACCACATCAATAAAAAGCAAAACCAAAAACCACATGATTATCTCAATAGATGCAGAGAAAGCCTTTGACAAAATGCAACACCCATTCATGCTCAAAACACTACAAAAAATGGGAATAGATGGGAAATTCCTCAAGATAGTGGAATTCATATATAGCAAACCTACAGCCAACATAATACTCAATGGACAGAAGCTGAAAGCATTCTCCTTCAGATCAGGGATAAGACCGGGCTGTCCATTATCACCATTACTCTTCAATATAGTATTGGAAGTTCTTGCCATAGCAATCAGGCAAGAGAAAGAAATCAAAAGAATACAGATTGGAAGGGAAGAAGTCAAGCTCTCACTATTTGCAGATGATATGATAGTATACATAGAAAAACCTAAAGAATCCAACAGAAAACTACTGTAAGTTATTAGGCAATATAGCAAGGTGTCAGGCTACAAAATCAATGTACAAAAATCAGTGGCATTTCTTTATGCAAATACTAAATCTGAAGAAGATAATCCAGAAATCACTCCCATCCACTGTTGCAGCAAAATCAATAAAATATCTAGGAATAAAGCTGACCAAAGAAGTGAAAGACTTGTATACTGAAAACTATGAGTTACTATTCAAGGAAATAGAAAATGATACCAAGAAATGGGAAGACATCCCATGCTCATGGATTGGAAGAACTAATATCATTAATATCATCAAAATGAATATTCTCCCCAGAGGCATATAAAAATTTAACGTAATACCCATCAAAGTTCCACCAAGCTTCTTTAAGAGAATAGAACATAAATTGCAATCATTTATCTGGAACCAGAAAACATCTAGAATTGCCAAAACAATCTTGAGGAAAAGAAACATAAATGGAGGCATCACATCCCAGATCTCAAACTATATTATAAGGCCATCATTATCAAAACAACCTGGTACTGGAAAAAAAATAGGCACACAGACCAGTGGAAAAGAATTGAAAGCCCTCTCAATTTATTTCTTTTATATCCAAAAATTAATTTAACATTTAAAAATATTTTAAAGAGTTCAATTTTTACAATTTTGGAGGCTGAGTGAATGGGAAAGCATGCAACAGGTTGGCTAACCTGACTAAAAGACAGGCCTAATTGGAAGCCACCAAAAATATCAAAACCAAGTGATCACTGCACACCTTGTGGCAGCAACCCTGAATTACAGGCAAAGAACTTACAGCCCTGAATTAAAGGCTACTCTTTTGTACGGATGAGGTGCCAGGCCAAATTATTTAAACTGTCATCTCTGGGAAAACAACTAGTGCTAAAATACTTGATGCCTGTGTTTTAAAGAGCTTGAAGGAATGATGTTAAGTGAGACGAGCCAAGAAAAGACGGTTGAATATGGACTGATCTCACTCATAGGCAGAACATCAGAAAGAAGAGCAGAAAAAAGGAAAACTTGAAATAAAATTTGGACTGGGTTTGGTGTATTGCACCAAAGCAAAGAATTCTGGGGAAGTAGGGTAGGGAAGAGGAGGAGAGTTCTTGGGGTCCTCCTAGTGCATGAAGGAAATAGAAAATAATAGGAAATAGGAAAATAACCTATATTGGGGGTGAGAGTGTATTCCAGACATCTATCATGGGGAGATTAGACATTGTATCCATGTGTCAACAAGTGTACTATAAACCATTAACCCTCAGTAAGATGAAAAAAGAAATAAAAAATAAATTATTTTAGCAGAGGGCTTGAGTATATATGTTAAATACCCGATGCGAAAGTAATAAGGCTTCTATAGCACTGTAGACTGTTCCCTGCTTTCTCCCATCACATGGCCAGTGAAATTTTCTTGAGTGTGTTTTTACCTATTATTCACTTTTTTAAAATATTTATTTATTTTCCCTTTTGTTGCCCTTGTTGTTTAACGCTGTTGTAGTTATTGATGTCATTGTTGTTGGATAGGACAGAGAGAAATGGAGAGAGGAAGGGAAGACAGAAGAGGGGGAGAGAAAGACACCTGCAGACTTGCTTCACTGCCTGTGAAGTGACTCTCCTGTAGGTGGGGAGCCAGGGGCTTGAATCGGGATCCTTATTCCGGTCCTTGTGCTTTGCGCCACGTGTGCTTAACCGGCTGCGCCACCACCCGACTCCCCTATTATTCACTTTTAAGCAATTAGGAGCAGACTACAGACCTCCTTGTTGGGGTTTTCTAAAGCAATTTATATATATTTTTTATAATTATATAAAATTATTTATTTTCCCCCAGCAAATTAACCACTGTTGTTGTAATAACTGTAGAAACTACATTTAGGCTCATCTTTTAGAAGTAATGAAAACTGGATGTATCTGATTATTTGAAAGTATATTCCACAAAAAGGTTTTAAAAATGTATTTTTTCAGGATGCATTTATTAAGCACCTGTGCAGTATAAGAGATTATTATCAACCTGAAATACAGAGGCAAAAGAAACAAGGGGCTAAGCAGTGGAACACGCAGTAGAGCACACATGTTACCAGGGTTCAAGCCCCTGGCCCCCACCTGCAGGGGGGAATCTTCATAAGAGGTGAAGCAGTGCTGTGGGTATCTCATTTTCTCTCTCCCTGTCTATCTTCTCCTTCCCTCTCAATTTCCCTCTGTCTTGACCAAAGTGAAAAAAGGAAAGGAAAAAATGTTCACCAGGAGTGGTAGATTTATCATGTAACCTGATAATAATAGTAATAATATTTTTAAAACGAAACATATTCCTGTTGCTTTAAGGTTAAATTTTAGTAATGGAACCAAGACACAAGTGTAAATATAGATACCACATGGAACAATGTGTTAAGAAGGCACAGACCCAAGGCTGAGGAAGCACAAAGGTGGGCAAGAATTCAAGACCTCAGGAATGGAAGTTTCACTGAGGATAAAAAAAAAAAAAAATGAGATATGGAAGAATGGAAATTTGAAATAACTGCTACAGGGCTTTGCTCAGATAAGCACAAACTTGTGGATTTGTGTATATTTAGTTCTTTCTTTTCTTCAACGACTTTTCTATCCAATTACAAGGAAGACCGGCTTCTTCTAGAGTTGAAGTGGGGGTCACAGGCTGGGAGGTGTTCCTTCAACTTTGAGGCAGGCATGTTCAAGTGTAATTTAAGACTTTTGCTATGGTTTCCAAGATGAAAGAGGGAGGGGTTTTCCCTATGTGTAAGAAGTATAGTTGACTACTGTTCAAGTAATATTGCAAAGGCTAGGGCCTGAATGTGCAAATTCACGTAGACCACAGGCTATGGGTATGAAAGAGAAGCACAGAGTTTTTGCCTTTATTTCTATCATTCCCAAACCCAAGGCTGTGGGATTTAATCTATGTTGGTTCACAGACTAATTGAAGGCTGTGTGATGAAGAAATACATTCATAAACTCCTCACATCTGTCTATAATTTCCTGGTGGTGTATAATTATGTGTTAGCTGAAGAAAGCCATCAAACACACACACACACACACACACACACACACACACACACACACACACGCACACATTTAAGTGTGGAGAATCATATTTTATTATTTAAAAAATGGTCTGCCAAGATAGCTCACTTGGATAGTGTGTTTGTTTTACCATGTGAATGACCCAGGTTCAAGCCAGACCTCCACTGCACCAAAGGAACTTTTGGTGATGTGATGTCTTTCTCTGTCTCTTTCTATCTGAGAAAGCTGTGTTGCAGCAAAGAAACCACAAAGATGACAAAAAACAAAACAAATAAGCAAAAACAACAATTATCACCATCCACTAGATCCCTGCTCATACCACCAATCACCTTCTTTTTGGTAATTCCAATTCTGTTGTTTATATCCACTAGTATGGTTTTATCTGTTCAGATTCTTTGTTTCTTTATATTGCTCATATGTTTCTTTATATTGCTCATAGAGGTGAGATAATCTGATATTTTCCTTATCCTTTTTTTAAATATTTATTTTCATTTATTTCCTTTTTGTTGACCTTGTTGTTTTTACTGTTGTCGTAGTTATTATTGTTGATATCATCGTTGTTGGATAGGACAGAGAGAAATGGAGAGAGGAGAGGAAGACAGAGAGGGTGAGAGAAAGACAGACACCTGCAGACCTGCTTCACCGCCTGTGAAGTAACTCCCCTGCAGGTGGGGAGCCTAGGTCTTGAACTGGGATCCTTATGCCAGTCCTTGTGCTTTGCACCACGTGCACTTAACCCGCTGTGCTACTGCCCAACTCCCTTGCCTTATCCTTCTATCTTATCTTGCTTTATCTCCAGATTTTAGCTATTGTAAATAATGCTGCAATATATATTTTTGGTGCATATACTGTTCTGAATTAATGATTTCATATAATTCAGCTTGTTGCCCTGAAATGGAATGGTTTAATCATATGAAAGTTCTATTTTTACCTCTTTGAAGATGCTTTATACTGTTTTCCAAAATGGTTGCACCAATTTACATTCCCATCAACAGTGTATAAGGATACCTGTTTTTCCATACCCTCACTAATACTCATTGTTACCAGTATTTTTTATTTAAGTCATTTGACCAATGTGAGGCAATATCTAATTGAAGTCCCAACTTGCATTTCTCTAGTAATAAGTGAAGGTAAGCAATTTTCACTTGCCTATTGGCCATTTTGTGTTTCTGGAAAAGTAGCTGTTCAGATGTGATCATATTTTAATTGTGTTATTTAATTTTTGCTGTTGAGTTATATGAGCTTCTTAAAATTATGAACATTAGTCTCTTCCTAAACGTATGATATGTAAATACAGTTTCCTATTCTGGAGACGTACTTTCAGTTCTGCTTTTTTCTTTTGCTGTGTAGAAGTATTTTTAATTTAAATTAGCCACAGTTTTTTTTTTTGCTTTATTTTTCCCCACCACTGAGGTTGAGTATCTACCAACATCTCTATGATGATGTCATAAAATGCATAAAATCGCCTTTGTTTTCTTCCATGTACATTATGCTTTAAGGTCTTATATATAGATTAAAAATTTTTATTGGGGGATTAGGGTTTACATTTGACAGTAAAATACAATAGTTTGTACATGTATAACATTTCCACATAATAATACTACCCCCACTAGGTCCTCCTCTGCCATCATGTTCCAGGACCTGAACCCTTCCCCCCACCCCACAGTCTTTTACTTTGGTGCAATATACCAACTCCAGTCCAAGTTCTACTTACTTTTTTCCCTTCTGATCTTGTTTTTCAACTTCTGCCTATGAGTGAGATCATCCCATATTCATCCTTCTGTTTCTAACTTATCTCACTGGTTTGTTTGTTTTTTTTTTTTGCCTCCAGGATTATTGCTGGGTGCCTGCACCATGAATCCTCTGCTCCTGGAGGCCATTTTTTTCTCCCCTTTTGTTGCCCTTGTTGTTGTAGCCTTGTTGTGGTTATTATTATTGTTATTGTTGATGTCGTTCATTGTTGGGTAGGACAGAGAGAAATGGAGAGAGGAGGGGAAGACAGAGAGGGCGAGAGAAAGATAGACACCTGCAGACCTGCTTCACCGCTTGTGAAGCGACTCCCCTGCAGGTGGGGAGCGGGGGGGGGGGGGCTTGAACCGGGATCCTTCTGCCAGTCCTTGCACTTTGCGCCACATGCGCTTAACCCGCTGTGCTACCACTCAATCCCCCACTTATCTCACTTTTAACATAATTCCTTCAAGCTCCATCCAAGATGGGGTAAAGAAGGTGAGTTCACCATTTAAAATAGCTGAGTAATATTCCATTATGTAGATAGCCCACAACTTGTTCAGCCACTCATCTGTTGTTGGACACTTGGCTTGCTTCCAGGTTTTTTTTTTTTTTTTTTTGGTTATTACAAATTGTGCTGCTATGAACATAAGTATACACAAATCTTTTTGGATGGGTGTGTTGGGTTCCTTAGGATATAGCCCTTAGAAGAGGAATTTCAAGGTCAAAGTAGATCCACTTCTAGCCTTCTGCGAGTTCTCCAGACTGCTCTCCAAATGGGCTGGACCACTTGACTTCCTCACCAGCAGTGCAGGAGGGTTCCTTTGACCCAACAACCTCTCCATCATTTGTTGCTGCTACCTTTTCTGTTGTATGACATTCTCACAGGAGTGAAGTAGTATCTCATTGTCTTTATTTGTATTTCTCTGACAAACAATGACTTGGAGCATTTTTTTTTCATATGTTTCTTGGCCTTTTGGATCTCTTCTATGGAGAACATTCTGTTCAGATTCTCTCCTCATTTTAAAATGGGGTCATTTGTCTTCTTGTTGCTGAGTTTAGTGAGTTCTTTATATATTTTGGTTATTAGCCTCTTGTCTGATGTGTGGCATGTAAAGATCTCCCATTCTGTAGGAGGTCTCTTTGTTTGGGTGGTGGTTTCTTTTGCAGTGCAGAAGCTTTTTAATTTGATGTAGTCTATATGCAGATTTTAATCCGCTTTATATTTATTCATTTATTTATTTATTTTATCAGAGCGCTGCTCAGCTCTGGTTTATGGTGGTGCAGGGGATTGAACCTGGGACTTTGGAACCTCAGGCACGAGGGTTTCTTTGCATAACCATTATGCTATCTACCCCTGCTACATTAATTTTTTTCTATGTCGTTAAAGAGTGAGAAAGAAGTTTCCTTCTTTTGCATGTGACTGTTCAGTTTCTCAACACCACTTGTTGAAATTTTTTCCTTTCTATTGTATAACTGTGGCTCCTTTGTCACAGATTAAGTACAAATACATGTGGAGGGTTAGTTCTAAACCCTCAATTATATTCCATTGATCTTTGTTCACTTTTATTTGATTTAAAAAAATTAGATAGTGGGCTGGGTGGTGGCGCACCTGGTTGAACACATACATTAGCATGCCTAACCCAGGTTAAAGCCCCCAGTCCCCACCAGCAAGGGGTGGGGAGTGGGGAGGTAGGGGGAGGGAAGTTTCACGCGTAGTCAGTCAGTGCTGCATGTATCTATCTATTCATCTATCTCCCTTTCCCTCTCAATTTATCTCTGTCTCTACCCAAAATAAATAAATATTTTTTTTTAAAGTTAGATAAAGAGGGAGAAAGTAAACGAATACACAGAACCAGAACTTCCTTTGATGAGGTAGGGGTTGAGTTTGAACCTGGGCTGTGCACGTGGACAAGGTAGCACTCTACCCAGGCGAACTGCCTCACTGGCCCTATTTTTAGTTTCATATCATACTGCTTTGATTATTGCCACTTCATAATATAGTTTCCAATTAGGTAAGATGTTATTTCTACTTTTCTCCCGTTCCCTTACTGTAACTTAAGGTACTGGGGGTCATTTGTGGTTCCATATACATTTTAGTCTTTTTAATCTATTCTCTTTAAAAGTATCATTGGTGATCTCATTCTTAGACAGAAGTTGAAAAACAAGATCAGAAGGGAAAACACTAAGCAGAACTTGGACTGGAGTTGGTGTACTGCACCAAAGTAAAAGACTGTGGGGTGGGGGGAGGGTTCAGATCCTGGAACATGATAGCAGAGGAGGACCTAACAGGGGTTGAAAACTGAGAAATGTTATACATGTACAAACTATTGCATTTTACTGTCAACTGTAAACCATTAATTCCCCAATAAAGAAATTTTTAAAAATCATTGGAATTTTGATAGAGATGGCACTGAATTTGCATATTACTTTTGGTAAGATGGTTATTTTGACTTTACTGATTTCATTCATGAATATGGAGTATCTTTGCATCATCTTTGTGTCTCTCCTTGAGAAATGTCTCATGAGCACTTAAGAAACATGTAGACCTATCTGTTGGGGGGTGAAATATTCCTCAAACACCTATTAAGCATTATCATTGAAGGCCATTTTTTTTTTCTGTATTTATTACAGAATAAATGGTTGGTCTTTCCATGGTTGTAAGTGGAGTCTTAGATCCTCTACTAAATTGTGTTTTTCTCAGTGCCAATCTTTTCATATATTAATAATTGTTTTAAAGCTTGGACTGAGTTTGATGTATTGCATCAAAGCACGAGACACTGGGGAGGGTGAGGAAGGGTGGGGTTGAGGGGAAGCTTTGAGGTCCTGGTGAATATTGGTGGGAAAGGACCAGGGCTGGAAATTAGAGTGTTTCGAAGGCACATATCACAGGGGATGAACAATTGTACCCATGTGTCAACAACTGTACTGTTATCACCCTCAATAAAGTAAAATAAATAAATGGAGAGAAGTCATTAAAATTTTTTTTAAATTTATTTTCCCTTTTGTTGCCCTTGTTGTTTTTCATTGTTGTTGTTGTTGATGTTGTCATTGTTAGATAGGACAGAAAGAAATGGAGAGAGGAGGGGAAGACAGAGAGGGGGAGAGAAAGATAGACACCTGCAGACGGGCTTCACCACCAGTGAAGCGACTCCCCTGCAGGTGGGGAGCCAAAGGCTCACACCCGGAAACTTACGCCGGTCCTTGTGCTTTGCGCCACGTATGCTTAACCCACTTTGCTACCGCCCGACCCCCGTCATTAAAATTTTTTAAAATAACTGTGTTATATATATATTTATTTATCATTTGGTGCATACAGTATTATGTCCTCTTGTTTCTTTAATTCCATAACTATAATATATAGTTATGGAATTAACTATATATAAGAGAATTCCATTAATAAGAGAATTCCATTCTCTTATTACCTTATTTTTTTAGAGTTGGAGTTCTATTTTATCTAATATAAGTATGGTCATTCTTTCTTTTTTTTTTTTTTAGGTTAACCATTGTTGGTAAGATTACAGCCTTATACATTATGCCTTTATTTGTCTTTAGAGCTAAGAGAAGATTTATAGGAAGCAAAAAGTAGGACTTTATTATTTTTTTAAAATCTATTCAGTGGTTCTATACCTTTTAATTGGTAAATTCACATCATAAATATTTAAGCTAATTATTGAAATATAAGATTTATATTTGTTATTTTGAGTTGTTTTGTACTTTTTCTCTAATCTTTTAAATTTTTTTCTTCTGCTTTGATACCTTCCATTAAAATTTTATTTGATATTAATAGTATGTTACAAAATTGTAAAATTATAGTGTATAGCTAGCTCCACACCACACCCACCACCAACCAAAGGTAATCACCATAATTCTCACAAGTCTTAGAAACAGCTTGCTTGTTTCTGGCCTTTTTTTTTTTGTCAAGTTCCTGTGTATATGATCTCTAGATCCCACATGTGAGTGAAGTTTTTAACATCTTCTTTTGTGCTATATCTGAATTTCCTTTTTTAAAATTCTGCCTCCAGGGTTATTGCTGGGGCTCAGTGCCTGCACCATGAATCCACTGCTCCTGGAGGTCAATTCCCCCCCCCCCTTTGTTGCGCTTGTTGTTGTAGCCTTGTTGTGGTTATTGTTGTTGTTGATGTCATTGGTTGTTGGATAGGACAGACCGAAATGGAGACAGGAGGGGAAAACAGAGAAAGAAAGACAGACACCTGCAGACCTGCTTCACCGCCTATGAAGCTACTTCCCTGCAGGTGGGGAGCCGGGGGCTCAAACCGGGATGCTTACGCTGATCCTTGAGCTTTGCGCCACATGCGCTTAACCCGCTGCGCTAACGCCCGACGTCCTCTTTTTTTTTTTTTTGCCCTTCCTTCCTTCCTTCCTTCCTTCCTTCCTTCCTTCCTTCCTTCCTTCCTTCCTTCCTTCCTCCCTCCCTCCCTCCCTCCCTCCCTCCCTCCCTCCCTCCCTCCCTTCCTTCCTTCCTTCCTTCCTTCCTTCCTTCCTTCCTTCCTTCTTAACCAAAGTACTGCTCAGCTCTGTCTTATGGTGGTGCTGGAGATTAAATCTGGGACCTTTAGTGCCTCAGGCATGCAAGACTTTTTGTATAACCATTATGCTATTGACCCAGCCCATCCAATTTCCTATATAAATTTCTGTTTATTAGATTTTCATGAAATTTCCATGCAAGGTTCCACACATGTCTATTGGGGGATTGATTTCCTGTTCATTCTAAGGGTTCACACCTGGCCTTCCACCCCTCCACAGCCACCCCTCCCATATAATTTTGACATCTTGCTGTTTCTAGGAGCACTGGTTAGCTCTGGCCTAGGGTAGTAAAGAGACTTGAACCTAGGACACTAGAGTCTCAAGTATGAAAGTCTTTTAAATATATATTTTAATATGTTTACTTGACAGATAGAAATTGAGAGGGAAAGGTTTGATATAGAGGAAGAGAGACAGAGAGACACCTGCAATACTGCCTCACCTCTCTCAAAGCCTTCCCCCTGCAGGTAGGGACTGGAGGCTCAAACCCAGGTCCTTATGCATAGTAACATGTACGCTCAACCAGGTGCACTGCCACCCAGCCACCAACTACTGCTTGTTCAAAAAAAAAAAAAAAAACAACCATTTCTATCCCTTTCCCACTTTTCTTTCTGGGACTCTTGTAATGTGGATGTAGTTCCTCTTGATGTTATCATGAGTTTCTTACTATCTATCTATCTATCTATCTGTATATATCTATCTATATCTACATCTATATGTATATCTATATCTATATGTATATCTATATCTAAATGTATATCTATATCTAAATGTATATCTATATGTATATCTATATGTATATCTAATCTATATCTATTCCCTCCAGGGTTATCCCTGGGGCTTGGTGCTGGATTTTTATTTTATTGGATAAGACAGAGAGAAATTGAGAGAGGAGGTGAAAGAGAGGGAGAGAGAAAGATAGATACCTACAGACTTGTTTCACTGCTTGTGAAGCTTCCCTCTGCAGATGGAGAGCTGTGGGCTCAAACCCAGATCCTTGTGCAAGTTCTTGTACTTAGTACTATGTACGCTTAACTGGTGACCACTGCCTGGCCCCCTTACATGGTTTTCATATTTTTCATTTTTTTGGATGAATTGTTTGGGTCTTTCCCATTTCGTTATGTTCCAGATTACTGATTTTTCTTCTTTTTAAAAAAAATTTCTTTATTGGGGAATTAATGTTTTTACATTTGACAGTAAATACAATTGTTTGTACATGCACAACATTTCCCAGTTCACTGACTTTACCATCACTGTCATCACCATCAACCATATTTCTTGATGAAATTTTATGCCTTCATGACTCATTCCCTCACTTCTGGAAGACTCACTTTTAGACAGAGGGTGAGAGATAGAGAGAGAATAAAATACAGAAAGAAATACCACAGCACTGCTCCACCTCTCAGGAAGCTTCCCTGTTTTTATGGTGTTTTTGTATGGTGGCCAGGGACTTGAACCTAGGTCCTCATGAATAGCAAAGTATTCACCTGGTGAGCCACTGCTCACAGCCCCAGCTTATCAACCCTATTGGCTGCTTCATGTTTATTAACGAACCCCACTCTTTTATTTTTCAATATAGCTATTTTGTTCTTTATTTCTATCATTTGTTTGAAACCTTCTCATAGTTTCTCTATTCTAATAGTTCTCATATTGTTAATCAATTATTTTCTTTATTTCAGTAAGCATCAGTAAGTTCTAGGAATCAGGGGATTTTGTCCTTTGTCTTGCTCACACTCACTTTTTTTTTTTTTTTTTTTGGTCATCACTAGGGCTTCACTGCCCCATTTTGATTTGTTTTCAGATAGAGACAGAGAGAGGAAAAGACATCACGGCACTGAAGCATCTTCCACTGAGGTGGGGGCCAAGCTTGAACCTGGGTTGTAAACATGGCAACGCAGGTGCGCTATCCAGCTGGCCTATTTTGCTGGCCCTCGTATCTTATTTCTTGGCCCCAAAGTATAAATAAGTCATAGACACAGGCATTAAGAGACCACTTTAAACTAAAGTCTGATGAATTTTCCTTTAAAGTTTCATGTCTGGGCAGTTCATTACAGAAAGAAAGAAAGAAAGAAAGAAAGAAAGAAAGAAAGAAAGAAAGAAAGAAAGAAAGAAATTCACCAGGTATCACTACTATTATCTTTTAACTTTTTAATGGTTGGCAAATTTATTCATTTATTTGAATGTAGCACCCTCCACTATCTGGCTTGAATATAGATGGTCAACTCTGTAGACCATAGAGAAGATGAATAAATGAATAAGAATGGGGGGGGATGAATTAGGAGCATAAAATCAAGAGAAACTGCCAATACTTGCATTACAGACTAGGACAGGTGACTTCTATTTGAGTGAAAGCTTTAAGTTCCTTCTCCCTTCTCTAAATGCCCAGGCAATTCTGTGTCAAAAATCTTCAGTCTGTTCCAAGAAAGGTCCATCCTTGGGGGCTGGAAAATAGTGACTATACAAGACTGAAGTGAGCCTCAAGACTCCAAAGGAGGGAGTCCAGGAAGAAATTGAAAAGGAGTTAGACAGCCAGTACTCTATGGTGGAGGGAGTTGTCAGTTCAGTGGTGAGTGATAGGTGCAGACACTGATCATGGGGAGATGAGAAATTACATACATGAGACAACTGACATGTTGAGATTTTAGTATTTTCCCCAAGAAAGTGAATACAATAGCAAAAAAGTACAAAATAAATATCAAGAATAAACTCTAGGGCAGGGGTGAATTTTCTGGATTTGTCTAGTAACACTGGTTCCTCATTCTCTACACTGCGTATCAGGAATGAAGCAAAGAATTACCAACTATTTCCTAAAACCAGAACTATCTGATTTTTCCCTTAGAGAACAAACTAAAAGAATCTATTAACAGCAATCTATTAACTAGATTTTGTTGGAGCTCCAAAGGATTGCTGCATGTCAAGAAAAGCAAGTAGGGGCCTGCTGGGCTGACTCACAGAAGATACCATCTATAGCAAGTGCAGGTTGGGTCCATTCCCTGTTATTATAATGCTTGTAATTGCTTCAAGTTTGCAAATAGTCTGGCAGTTTTGCCAAGGAAACGAGGCTGTTGTATGGGATTTTGCTGACTGCTTGTCAGCCCAATTTAGAGAAAAAGATCAATCCTATCACTTAATTTTGTTCCAGGAGCTTTTGCACGTGTGAGTCTGCTAGAATAATCTCACTTTGAGTTTGTGGAAGAACCTGGAACCTAGATTGAGGCATGTTGAGAGGCGCAGCAGTAACTGTTATACTAACTGCTGCCAACTCAGAAAGGGTTGGGACTGGGGGCAGGAGTGAGGGAATGACACTGGATAAGACTCCAAGTCCCAATCCAGCCACATAGTAACCATCTCAGGTCCCCTTTGTAAAACAGGAAAGTCATGAGCAATTTAAATGTTCAGCTACAAAGATTACAAGTTGTTAACTTGCACATCTGGAAATATTCTCTCCTTTTCTTCTTTCTTAATTTCCCTCTTTCTCTCTCTCTCTTTCTCTTCCTCCCTCCCTCCCCTTCCTTTTTCTCCCTCTGCAATTTATTTACTTATTTATCTATCTGTTTTGGATAGAGACAGAGAAGTGTTGAAAGGGAAAAGGGAGATTTAAAAGGGGTGGGGAAGACACCTGCAGCCCAGCTGTACCACATATGAAGCTTCCCCCCTGCAGGTGGGAAAGAGGATCTTGAACCCAGTCCTTGTGCAGTACACTGTGTGTGGTCAGTCAGACGTGCCAACATTGATCGAGATAATAGTGACCACAGGACTGCCATATTGTAAGCAATGCCAGGGGTCAAACCTGGAGTTTCACATATGTAAGGAATATGCTCTGTTCACCAAGCCACCTCCCTGGCTGTGTGGGCCCTCTTTTCTTTTCTGTTTTTTAATAAATCTTTTTATTTTTAATTTTTTTTACATTTATTTATTTATTTTCCCTTTCGTTGCCCTTGGTTTTTATTGTTGTTGTAGTTATTATTGTTGTTGTTATTGATGTCATTATTGTTGGATAGGACAGAGAGAAATGGAGAGAGGATGGGAAGACAGAGAGAGGGAAAGAAAGACAGACACCTGCAGACCTGCTTCACTGCTTGTGAAAGCGACTCCCCTGCAGGTGGGGAGCCGGGGGCTTGAACTGGGATCCTTCCACCGGTCCTTGCACTTTGTGCCAGGTGTGCTTAACCTGCTGTGCTACTGCCTGACTCCCATGGGCCCACTTTTCAAAGTGTAGGGATTAGTAATGCCAAGCCACCACTCTGATGTGATACTGAGTAGCAGCAAGCTTAGGACACAATGCTCAATAGGCAGGGTTCTGATCTCTGTTGGAATGACAGAAGCAGGAAATCAAAGGGACTGTACATGTGTTATATTGCAGTAAGAGGAACAGAGAAGAGTCTTAAGTAAGATACAAATTATGTGTCCTGGGAAAGAAAAGACTTCCATATTTTTTGGTGAATAAATAGGGCAGAAAATAAATATATTTTCTGGGGCTGTCACTTGAGTAACAATCATCAAAAGAATTTTCTGGCTTTCAGTGGACTGAGAACATCTATTTGGAGCACCATCAGCTTTTTATTATGCTGTTAACAGACCACCGTGACTGGAGTTCTGTGGCTCAAGAACTCTATGTACGACCTGCTTTCTTCACATTTTACTCTGGGCAACATGATTTGGTACTTTATTTTTCAAATATTTAACTTCAAAGAAAATAATTAGCTCTTGATAGGCTTTCAAACAGCATTTTTTAATTAGGTGACATGTATCATTTGGAATTAGCTGTAAGCTCTTACTCAGTGGAAGAACAAACTGGCAACCCGGCCAATTAGGCTTAGTCTGTAAATCAGATGCAGACTAAGGAATAAATAACCTTGAGGCCAGGAATTAGCTTAGTGAAAAAAGCACTTACCTTACCCTACATAAGATACTGGGTTCAGTTCCTAGAACCATATAGGAGAGCCATGACAACATCAAGGGAACTCATAGTGATTTAGAAAAGAATGAGTAAACTTACATTGATGTAATTGACATCATTAAAACAGCCATTCTACATAAAGCAACATACAGAGTCATGAAATCTGCATCAGAATTCCAATAGTATTATGGAAGTTGAACATGGATGGCATAAATTCTCTGGAGCCACAAAAGACCCAGAATCACTGAAGCAATCCTGAGAAAAAAGATTAAGAATGGAAGCACTGTATACCTTAACTTCAAACTGTTGACACAGAGTGACATCCAGAGGTGGGGCTATGGAGCAACAGCAGCTGTGTTTCTCTCCTCTCCTCTCCTGGTTCAACTAGGAATACCAAAGGAGACCACCTGGGACTGCAACAAAACAGGACTAGAACGACTTCAGGAATCCACCAAATCACTGGTGAGTACAAACACGTGTAACTTATGGAAAGACAGGAGCCTAGGAAGAGATTTAGTGGCTGGTAACAGTCCAGCAGTTTACCAGTTGAGACACCACCACCAATCTGTTTCACCAACAAAAAAATGGCTGAAGGGAAGAGAGGACTCCCCTAAGAATCACCAAATTCAACTGTGAGTCTCCATAGCTACTGCACTCAGAGGCTGGAGCAGCAGTGGGGAGGCCCTATGCCTCCAGGGGACAGAGAACTAACAAAGAAACTCAGGAGAAGATCTACACCTCAGTGGCTTAGCAGTGGGGCTGTGAGAGTCTCTTTGCATAACCACTGGATTATCTCTGTCCCACCCTGCTTTCTCTCTTGGTCAGGAGTCAGTGATTAAGCTAAGAAGCCTACTTAGAGTTTAAAAGCCCTTAGGCTCCCATAGCCTACAGGGAATAATAAGAAAAAAAGAGGCTTTTAAGGCACTGTGCTCCAACTCAGGGATTAAAATAATATTGAAACAACTGTCAATTTCCACAACTGTGAACCCTTTAAGTACCTTACTTAGACACAAGTCAATCCAGGCAAGAGTGATCAGTAATTTGAAAAGTTCTGAGAGAGGGACCTCATAACATACTAAATAAAATGTTTAAACCAACAAGAAGAAATACTGGAGAAATGAACTGGGACAAGAGTCCAGCTAAAAGATCCCCAAAAGGTGAAGCACAAAATAATGAGGTCAACATCCAAACACTAGTTAAGGAAATAATCACAGGAGTGAGTAAAGAGTTTGAAAGAATTGTCATCAGAAATGCACAAACGACGAATAAGACTCTGGAAGAAAACACTAATTATCTCAAGGTTATTAGAGAGCTGAAAGCTGAAATAGCTGAGCTAAGAACACAACTAGCTGAACAAGCTAAAACAGTATCAGAACAGAGTAACAAAATAGATGAACTCCAGAAAACAGTAGAAGGAGAGAGAATAGAATAAATGAGGCTGAAGACAGAATTAGCAAGATGGAGGATAAATTAGAGACAACTAAAAAAGAAGATATCTCAAAAAGAGATTAAGAGATACTGAGAACAACAACAGAGACTTTTCGGATGACTTCAAAAGAAATGACATACGCATTATTGGCTTACCAAAGGAAGAAAGAGAGGAAGGGGAAGAAAGCATTCTTCAGGACATAATAGCTGAGAACTTCTCTAGTCTAGATAACATAAAAGACATAAAGGTTCAAGAAGCCCAGAGGGCGCCAAATCGAATTAACCCAGACTTAAAGACACCAAGACACATCATATTTAGAATGGAAAGGAATAAGGATAAAGAAAGGATCCTAAAGGCTGCAAGAGAAAAACAAAGAGTCACCTACAGAGGAAAACCCATAAGATTAGCAGCAGACTTCTCCACACAAACACTACAGGCCAGAAGAGAATGGCAAGAGAAAGGCTTTCAACCAAGACTACTGTATCCTGATAGACTGTCATTCAGATTATATGGAGGCATAAAAACCTTCTCAGACAAGCAACAGTTGAAAGAATCAACTATCACCAAGCCTGCCCTAAAAGAAGTTCTGAAAGGTCTTCTATAAACAGACCACCATAAATATGCCATATATCAGAACACTCTAAAAACTACAAGAATGGTGTTAAAATATCTTCAGTCTTATATATCAATAAATGTCAATGGCCTGAATTCACCTATTAAAAGGCACAGAGTAGGAAGATGGATCAGAAAACACAGCCCAACAATATGCTGTCTACAGGAAACCCACCCAACTCAACAAGACAGACACAGACTCAAAGTGAAAGGATGGAAAACTATCATACAAGCCAATGGCCCACAAAAAGGGGCAGGAACAGCTATTCTCATATCTGACACAATAGACTTTAAAATAAATAAAAATTAAAAAGATAGGATGGACACTACTTAATACTCACAGGATCAGTTAATCAAGAGGATTTAACAATTATTAACATCTATGCACCCAATTAGAAACCATCTAAATACATCAAACATCTACTGAAAGAGCTACAGCAATATATTAACAGCAACACAGTCATAGTACGGGACTCCAAGACTCCACTCTCTCAACTTGACAGATCATCCAGGCAGAAAATCAATAAAGAAATGAGGGAACTAAATGAGGAGATAGATAAACTAGAACTATTGGACATTTTCAGAGTCATTCACTGGACATTTCACAGAGCCATTTGTGTAGAATACACGTTCCTACTCAAGTCCACATGGGTCATTCTCAAGGATAGACCATATGTTAGGCCACAAAGACAGCATCAGCAAATTCAAGAGCATTGAAATCATCCCAAGTATCTTCATAGACCACAGTGGAATTAAACTAGCACTTAACAATCAACAAAAGATTAGTAATAGTCCCAAAATGTGGAAACTCAATAGTACACTACTCAAAAACTACTGAGTCAAAGAGGAAAGAAAGAAAGAAATCAAAATGTTTCGAGAGATCAATGAAAATGAAGACACAAGCTATCAAAATATTTGGGACACAGCTAAGGCAGTACTGAGAGGGAAGTTCATAACCATACAAGCACACAGTAGGAAACAAGAAAAAGCACAAATAAACAGTCTGATTGCACATCTTAAAGACCTAGAAGAAGAAGAACAAAGGGACCCTAAAGCAACCAGAAGGACAGAAATCACTAAAGTTAGGGCAGAAATCAATAACATTGAAAATAAGAAAACCATACAAAAGATCAACGAAAGTAAATGTTGGTTCTTCGAAGGAGTAAACAAAATAGACAAACCTTTAGCCAGACTCACAAAACAAAAAAGGGAGAAGACCCAAATAAATCAGATCGTAAATGAAAGAGGAGATATCACAACCGACACCGAAGAAATTCAACATATCATGTGAGGCTTCTATGAACAACTATATGCCACCAAGCTAGAGAACCTGGAAGAAATGAACAATTTCCTAGATACCTACAAACTTCCAAAATTAAGTAAAAAGCAACTAGATAACATGAACAGGCCCATTATAGCTAATAAAATTGAAACAGTTATCAAAAACCTTCCCAAAAATAAAAGTCCTGGACCAGATGGTTTTACAAATGAATTCTACAAAACCTTCAAAGAAGAACTAATATACCTCTACTTTTAAAAGTTTTCTAGAAGATTGAAGACACAGCAATACTCCCTTGCAGCATCTATGAGGCCACCATCACTTTGCTACCAAAAGCAGACAGGAACACAACCAAAAAAGAAAACTACAGACCATATTTCTGATAAACATAGATGCTAAAATACTGAACAAAATTCTAGCCAACCAGATACAGCAGTATATTAAAAAGACTGTTCATCATGACCAAGTGGAGTTTATCCCAGGGATACAAGGTTGGTTTAATATACATAAATCAATCAAAGTGACCCACCACATCCATAAAAGCAAGACCAAAAGCCCCATGGTCATATCAATAGATGGAGAGAAAGCCTTTGACAAAATACAACATCCCTTTATGATCAAAACACTACAAAAAATGGAAATAGAAAATTCTTGAAGACACTGGAGTCTATATATAGCAAACTTATAGCCAACATCATACTCAATAGTGAAAAACTGGAAGCATTTTTCCTCAGATCAGGTACTAGACAGGGATGCCCCAATCAACACAGTGTTGGAAGTTCTTGCCATAGCAATCAGGCAGGAGCAAGGCATTAAAGGGATACAGATTGGGAGAAAAGAAGTCAAACTCTCCCTATTTGCAGATGACATGATAATATACATAGAAAAACCTAAGGAATCCAGCAAGAAGCTTTTGGAAATCATCAGGCAATACAGTAAAGTGTCAGGCTACAAAATTAACATTCAAAAGTCAGTGGCATTCCTCTATGGAAACACTAAATTAGAAGAAGTTGAAATCCAGAAATCAATTCCTTTTACTATAGCAACAAAAACAATAAAATGTCTAGGAATAAACCTAAGTAAAGAAGTAAAAGACTTGTATACTGAAAATTATGAGTCACTACTCAAGGAAATTGAAAAAGACACAAAGAAGTGGAAAGATATTCCATGTTCATGGGTTGGAAGAATTAACATCATCAAAATGAATATACTACCCAGAGCCATCTACAAATTTAATGCTATCCCCATCAAGATCTCAACCACATTTTTAAGGAGAACAGAAAAAATGCTACAAATGTTTATCTGGAACCAGAAAAGACCTACAATGGCCAAAACAATCTTGAGAAGAAAGAACTGGAGGCATCACACTCCCCGATCTCAAATTATATTATAGTGCCATTGTCATCAAAACTTCTTGGTACTGGAACATGAATAGACACACTGACCAGTGGAATAGAATTGAGAGCCCAGAAGTAAGCCTCCACACCTATGGACATCTAATCTTTGACAAAGGGGCCCAGACTATTAAATGGGGAAAGCAGAGTCTCTTCATCCAATGGTGTTAGAAAAAATATGTTGAAACATACAAAAGAATGAAACTGAACCACTATATTTCACCAAATACAAAAGTAAATTCCAAGTGGATCAAGGACATGTATGTTAGACCACAAACTATCAGATACTTAGAGGAAAATATTGGCAGAACTCTTTTCCACATAAATTTTAAAGGTATCTTCAATGAAACAATTCCAATTACAAGGAAGACCTTGTAAAGCATAAACCTATGGGACTACATCAAATTAAAAAGCTTCTTCACAGCAAAAGAACCCACTAACCAAACCAAGAGGCCCCTTACCGAATGGGTGAAGATCTTTATGTGCCATACATCAGACAAGAGTCTAATAACCAAAATATATAAAGAGCTTGCCAAACTCAACCACAAGAAAACAAATAACCCCATGCATAAATGGGGAGAGGACATGGACAGAATATTCACCTTGGAAGAGATCCAAAAGGCCGAGAAACACATGAAAAAATGCTCCAAGTCTTTCATTGTCAGAGAAATGCAAATAAAGTCAACAATGGGGGAGTTGGGCAGTTGCAGAGTGGGTTAAGTGCTCATGGTGCAAAATGCAAGGACCGGAATAAGGATTCTGGTTCGAGCCCCCATCTTCCTACCTGCAGTGTAGCCACTTCACAGGCGGTGAAGCAGGTTTGCAGGTGTCTATCTTTCTCTCCCCCCTCTGTCTTCCTCTCTCCATTTCTCTCTCTGTTCTATCCAACAATGATGATATGAGCAATAGTAATAACTACAACAACAATAAAAAAATCAAGGGCAACAAAAAGGAAATAAATATTTTTTAAAAATTAAGACAACAATGAAATAACACTTCACTCCTGTGAGAATGTCATACATCAGAAAAGGTAATAGCAGCAAAGGCTGCAGAGGTTGTGGGGTCAAAGGAACCTTCTTGCACTGCTGGTGGAAATGTAAATTGGTTCAACCTCTGTGGACAGCAGTCTGGACAACTCTCAGAAGGCTAGAGATAGACCTACTCTATGATCCTGCAATTTCTCTCCTGGGGATATATCCTATGGTACCCAAAACACCCATCAAAAGAATTTGTGTATACCTATATTCATAGCAGCACAATTTGTAATAGCCAAAACCTGGAAGCAACCCAGGTGTCCAACAACAGATGAGTGGCTGAGCAAGTTGTGGTCTATATACACAATGGAATACTACTCAGCTATTAAAAATTGTGACTTCACCATTTTCAGCCGATCTTGGATGGACCTTGAAAAATTCATCTAAGGGAGTCCAGCGGTAGTGCAGCGGGTTAAGCACATGTGGTGTAAAGCGCAAGGATGGGCAGAAGGATCCTGGTTCAAGCCCCGGCTCTCCACCTGCAGGGGAGTTGCTTCATAGGTGGTGAAGCAGGTCTGCAGGTGTCTGTCTTTCTCCCTCTCTGTCTTCCCCTCCTCTCTCCATTTCCCTCTGTCCTATCTAACAACGATGACATCAGTAACAACAACAATAATGACTACAACAACAATAAAAAAAAACAAGGGCAACAAAAGGGAAAATAAATTAATTAATTAAAAAATTAAATAAAACAAAATTGGTCCCTAAGTGGTTCAAAACTATGTTATAAGGTGTTTTTTTTGGAGTGGTTTAATTTGCATGCTTTTCCAGTTAAGAGGAGAGGAGATAATAAATTACCAGACAGGCTAAATTTGGTAGTTAGTGGAACTCCCTGATGGAAAATTTCAGCCTCATGTTTTATTGCAAAGTCTTCTAAAAAATGAATTGGTGGTGCTCTGGATTTGTCTATCTACATCTTTGGGTCTTTGGACCCACCTCTTCTTTCACTTTTAGGGGGAAAAAGTAATTGTTGCAGAGGTCTCTGTAGTTGGCAGCTGCTCTTTTGTAATAAGCACTTTTCCCAAATAAAACAGTAAAAAAAAAAGTCCCCTGAAGATCCTCATTTCTGCCTACAGTGTCATTCCATTATGTGTCTGATCCCTGCCCGTTTGGGGGCTCTATATGTGAAGACTTTCTATGTGCAAAATGATGTCCTAGGTTCATAGATTTTTCTAAGAATGGCCAAGAAAGGTAGGATGGCAGCAAGATATGGTAGGTGGAAGACAAGCGTTTTTGTTAACAAAGACTCATACAACAACCTTTTCATTACATGGACTTAACCCCATAGTTAGATATTCTCTCCTATTCAGTGATTTTACTTGTAGGGGTGGAGGGAAGCACACTAGAGTCATTTATTTATTTATTTATTTATTTACCATGTACTTCTCAGCTATGGCCTGTGGTGGTGCTGGGGACTTGAACCCAGGACTTTGGAACCTCAGCCATAATTTTTTTTTTTTTTAAATAATCATTGTGCTATCTGCTGTACTCCTAGGCAGCTTTTAAAAACTATGCCGTGGTCCGGGAGGTGGCGCAGTGATAAAGCTTTGGACTCTCAAGCAGGAGGTCCTGAGTTTGATCCCCGGCAGCACGTGTGCCAGAGTGATGTCTGGTTCTTTCTCTCTCCTCCTATCTTTCTCATTAATAAATAAATAAAATACTAAAAAAAAAAAAAAAAAAAAACTATGCCAAGGTTGGGAAAGATTCTTTTGTTGGCTTGGCATTACTAATCCCTACACTTTGAAAAGTGGGCCCACACAGTCAAAAGGTCCTTTTAGGGAGTTGGGCAGTAGCGCAGCGGGTTAAGTGCATATGACGCATAAGAATCCCGGTTAGAGCCCCCAGCTCCCCACCCGCAGGGGAGTTGCTTCACAGGCAGTGAAGCAGGTCTGCAGGTGTCTCTCTTTCTCTCCCCCTCTCTGTCTTCCCCTCCTCTCTCCATTTCTCTCTGTCCTATCTAACAACGATGACATTAATAACAACAACAACAACAATAACTACAACAGCAAGGGCAACAAAAGGGAAAATAAATAAATAAATATTACAAAAATTAAAACAAAGGGTCCTTTTGTTGTAAAAGTTCAAAGCCCAGGGTTGACTTCATTCCTTCTAATGTGCATGCCTCTCTTCTCAATGACAACTGACCAGCAGGGTAGTCTCACTGATGCTTCTCCACATCCCTTCCTCTTCCCAAATAACAAGATTAGTCAACTTTGGGGAAGAGCTTTGGACACCCTTTTGTATATCTCAATCTTGAACTGTTTGTGCCTATGTGAAGCCCTGCAGCCAATGCCCTGAGCTACCCTGGCCCACCATATTTGTATCCTGTCAACCCAGCTCCTCTGTGGGTTTCTGGAGGAAAGAACCTGGCCTTGTGAGTCCACTGCAGACCACACTGACACCAAAGCCTATGTGGTAAGGCGTAAGAAGTCTAGCTACTTGAACTTGAGCTGGCACAAAGTCTCTATTTCCAGAGACTCTCCAATGCCTTTCTGGTTTTCTTTCACAGTTTCAAGAAAACTATCACTTGCTCTGGGGCTGCAAATACAGGTCATTTCATATTCCTTGCCACAAAAGGCAGCTCCCACTAGTCTTGGCAATCCCTCCACTGATTTTTTTTTTCCCTCTAAGGTGCCATGACATTAGAAATCTGTTCAAGGAAAATCTTATTTATTCATCTGTGCTTACTCATAGTTTAAGAGATTTTTTTAATTTAAAAAAACTATTGTCATCTTTTTATTTAATGAATGTTTTTCTAATAACTGAAAGTAGCCTCAGATCAATTCTAGTATAACATGTAGCAAAGAAAGACATGATTTCTGTTTTCTTGATAGCTTAATAGCTTAGAGAGGAGACAAACACTAATGAAATAATCATATGACAGATATGAAAAAGGAGTCTTCTTTGAAAGGCATACAAAGTGAATGCAACAGTAACAATATATTCTACTTAAGGAAAATAAAAAAAGAACTCTGTAAAAAAAAGATACTCGCGAGAGGTGAAGCAGGTCTACAGTCTTTCTCAACCCCTCTCTGTCTTCCCCTTCTCTTTCAATTTCTGTCCTATCCAACAACAATAACAGCAATAATAACAATAACAACTACAAGGGCAACAAAAATGGGAAAAACGGCCTCCAGGAGCAGTGGATTTATAGTGCAGGTACTGAACCCCAGCAATAACCCTGGAGGCAAAAAAAAGAGTAGTGGCTAAACATTCTTGGCATTCAAGCATTCAAGCACTTGGTAGATGGATGAATATTTCATCATCTATCTGCAATGGCCTCCCAGGCTCAATTTTGTTTGTTTGTTTATTTACTTACCATATTAAAAAACCCTAGGACTTCGCACAAGTGTGGTAACACCATTCAGTGTCCCCATCAGGCAAATTTCTCCCTCCCTCCTTTCCTTCCTGTCTTTCTTCCCTCCTTCCCTTCCTTCCCTCACTCCTTCCTTTGTTATTTTTCTTTTGTTTTCCTGTCAGGGTTATTATCACTGGGCTTCTGCACCTGCATGATTCCATTGTTCCTGACAGAGTCTCATTTTTAGATAAAAAGAAAGAGGAGAGAGAGAGAGAGAGAGAGAGAGAGACCCCACATCAGTGTTCCACTGCTTGTGAAACTTCCCCCAGTGTACATGGCCCAGGGTTCAAAACAAGGTCCTCCTGCATGGTAAAGTATCTGATTCATCAAGTAAGCAGTCTTCTGGCTCCTCCTTGGAGCAAGTGACTTTTTTTTCCCCTCCTCTTATCTTATAGAAAGAGAGACAGATACCACACCATGTTCAACTACCCATGGATCTCTCCCAGTACAATCACTAGTCCTCCCAGGTGATGCCAGGTTCAAACCCAGGGCCTTAAATTTATGCACAGCACTGCCTATGTGAACACTTAGTAGCTGAGTTTAATTTCAAACCCAGGGCACCACAAGGTTTTTCCTCTGTATCACTCAAAACCAATAGTAAAATTTAGGTCTTAAAAGTAGTGATTTAGTTCATTTTGGTGAAGCTGAGTCTAGCACATGTGAGATTTCACTGTTCCAGGGTGCTTTTTTCAAGAACCAACTATGTGGTGCTGGGCCTTGAACCTGGTATGGCAGGGCATGTACTCTACTATAAGGTAACTGTCTCTCCAACCCTGGGTTTTAATTTTGAAATTAAAAAGACCACCCCAAATGGAAAGTGCTAAATATATTAAAGAACCTTTTTTTTGTTTATTTTAATTTTATTGGTGACAATATTGATTTATAAAATTATGAGGCAGTAGGAGTATAATTCTGCACCGTTCCCACCGCCGGAGTTCTGTTTCCCTATCCTGTCCATTGGAAGCTACAGCAGTTAAAGAACTTATTTCCAATTTGCTCTGAATGTCAGGGTGATAGAAAACAGAATGTAGGTTTTTTTGTGGTTGCTTATTTGCTTTGATTTTTTAAACATTCCTCCACTCCAACCCACCCCAGTGAACTGTTTTTGTTATAACGGCAAAGTTGGTTGCAAAGAATTTTCTGGCTATCTAGCAGTTAGAATAAATCCCAGAGGGAGTCGGGCTGTAGCGCAGCGGGTTAAGAGCAGGTGGCGCAAAGCACAAGGACCAGTATAAGGATCACGGTTAAAGCCCTGGCTCCCCACCTGCAGGGGAGTCACTTCACAAGTGGTGAAGCAGGTCTGCAGGTGTCTTTCTCTCCCCCTCTCTGTCTTCCCCTCCTCTCTCCATTTCTCTCTGTCCTATCCAACAACAATAATAACAACAATAATAACTACAACAATAAAACAACAAGGGCAGCAAAAGGGAATAAACAAAATAAATATTTTTTAAAAAAGGAATAAATCCCAGAAATTATACAAAAAAAAGGACTATGTGAAAGAGGCACAGAAATACTATTCACAGAAGTGAAAAGCATTCTATTTTAAAACAGATTCTTAAAATTTTTCATATATGGTTTTCCTCTTGTTTTTAGTTGACACATACATTTTCATCTTTTATGACAGTCTTTATTTGATCTAGCCAGAACACTCAAATTAGAAAAGAGAACCCTGATACTATCTTAATGTATATTTTGTACTTAATCTTCACTTATTTGGGAAAAACCCTAATAGCAAATAAAGTAAATAATATAGCATTCTTGTATATTTAAGAGAGATAAATCACACACACACAAACACACACACGAAGAATTTTACTAAACAAATTAAGAATTGCAAAAAAGAAGAAATCTGTATGATAGGTTACTTAAATATTTTCAATTAAGTCCCCATCAAAGTCAATGATTAGATAAACAATTTTGAGCGGAAAAATGTTGATTATCAGATGAGAAAGATTACATTGACAGTGGTAACTAGAAACCCCTGAATCAAAGTTAAAAGTAGCACCACTGACAATTTTCAGAAATGCTATGGTTATAGTTTTTATTATTTTATGTGGGGGGTGCTCAAAATAGTTTATAGTACAGTTGCTGACACAGACTATGACTATAATTTCTCTGATAATTTTTCTTAATTTACTTTTCCTGAGAAAACACTGTTTTGCAAGACTGGTATTGTCACAGGGGGCCAGAGCACCTCACTCACCACTGAAGTGCCATCTCCCTTCACCATAGGGCACTGGTCCCCCAACTTTTTGTTTATAATTTAAGTGATTTATTTTTTATCAACTATTATATAACTTAGGTTCATTATAAAAGAAAATGGACTATCCCAAAATACCATTGTTAATTATTTATTACACATTGCAGTTTTCTTAAAAAGCTTTTTTTTCTTCTTCTTTTCTTTGTCTCCAGGGTTATTGCTGGGGCTTGGTGCCTGCACTACAAATCCACTGCTCCTGGAGGCCTTTTTTTTTTTTCTTTCCCATTTTGTTACCCTTGTTGTTGCTGTTATTATTGTTGTTGTTATTGCTGTTGTCGTTGCTGGATAGGACAGAGAGAAACTGAGAGAGGAAGGAAGACAGAGAAGGAGAGGGAAAGATAGACACCTGCAGACCTGCTTCACCGATTGTGAAGCTACTCCCCTGCAGGTGGGGAGCGGGGTGTTGGAACCTGGATCCTTATGCCAGTCCTTGTGTTTTGCGCCGTGTGTGCTTAACCCGCTGCACTATTGCACTGCTGTTTTATTTACTTATATTTAACTTTTTAAAAATGTAACCTTGGTTCATAAGACTATAAATGTGTTAGAAGTATAATTTCACTCCCACCACTAAAGTACCAACATTAATCTACTAAAGTCCATTGGACCCTATATGCTCTTGTAGCCTGGGCTTCTTTCTCCCCCTACTAGTCTGCTCTGATAACCACAGTTTTTCAGACTCAGTTCACAAACTTGTCTTCAATGGACTTTGCTAGTTTCCCTTGCTTTGTTTCCTTATCCACTAGTATGAGGTCTTTTTGTACTTTAATTTATCTAAGTCCCCTTCATATGGGAAAGTTGGTTTAGAGGTAATACATTCCTTTAGCTACTATTTATCTGAAAAAGCTCTTCAAACTGGTGTTTTAAAAGAAATCGTAAACAAAACTTCAAATGTGTCTTGTTAAAAAACTGTCTTGGCAGGCGGTAGCGCAGCGGGCTAGCACACATGGTGGGATGCATTGGATCGACCTTCTTGTGGTGCATCCTGTGAGTACCCATTCATTGGGGAAACTGATGATCCTTCCTAGCCAACTGAATCCACATGGATCCCAGTCACTTTCAAAGCCAGCAACAAGCAGCTCCTGACAGCTTTCAGCCTGACCTGTTGACTGGCTACGGAAGAAGGGCAAACGCTAGAAGAAGAAGCACACGTGGTGCGAAGTGCAAGGACCAGCGAAAGGATCCCAGTTCGAACCCCCCCCTCCCACCTGCAGGGGAGTCGCTTCACGGGTGGTAAAGCAGGTCTGCAGGTGTCTTATCTTTCTCTCCCCCACTCTATCTTCCCTTTCTCTCTCCATTTCTCTGTCCTATCTAACAACGACAACAACAACAATAATAATTACAACAACAATGAAAAACAAGGGAAACAAAAGGGAAAATAAATTTTAAAAACTCTCTTGGATACAATCAGATTTTTTGAGACATTAAATGCTTTAAATACAGCTTAGAAAATATAAGGGCCCCACCTGCAGGGAAATCACTTCACAGGGGGTGAAGCAGGTCTGCAGGTGTCTATCTTTCTCTCTACCTCTCTGTCTTCCCATCCTCTCTCCATTTCTCTCTGTCCTATCTAACAACGACAACATCAATAACAACAATAATAACTAAAACAACAATAAAAAACAACAAGGGCAACAAAAGGGAAAATAAATAAATAAAATATTTTTAAAAAGGAACTATAAGGCATTGCTTACTTTGAGCTTGGAGTGAGGGAAAAGAGACAGGCTAGTCAAAAAGTAACTCAAGGACATGGTGATCCAAAGGAATGTTTGGAAAGATGTACCTCAAAAAGTGTGGACAGGCAATTTTCAGTTTGGGGGTACAGTTTCTTTTTTCTATCTGAAATTTAATTTAGCAGTATTTTATCATTAAAAATAATACGTCGGACTTTTGTAGCTAGTAAAAATAATATGTTAAAATTTGACTGCTGGTATCTGAAAATATAAGGTGTTTTTTTTTTTTGTTTGTTTTGTTTTTTACCGGAGCACTGTTTAGCTCTGGATTAGCTCTGTTGCTGGGGACTGAACTAAGAACTCAGAGCTTCATGCATGAAAGTCATTTGTATAATCATTATGTTGTCTCACCAGCCCTAAAAATGTAAGTTCTAAAAATATTTTTAAGTTTTCTTATTAGTGATTTATTGAATTACAAAATTATAACAGGGGTATAATTCCACACCATTCCTACCACTAGAGTTCTGCGTCTCCATTCCCTCAGCTGGAAACTGTATTAGTTCTTCCAAGATCACAGATATGGGTTGACTACTATTTCCATAACTATTTATCTATATTTATATATATTTGCCCATTTTTCTATATTCCTGCCATCTCTTCCTTTCTAAGTTACATCTACTGCTTATAAGTGTCCCCCCCTTTTTTTCTTTTTTCTTTTTTTCTCTTCTCTCTGGATCATGATGGAGTTGGAGTTCAGAGCTTTCTGGTCATCTTCTCCAAATACTCTAAAAATATATTTTTTAAAGTTTGTGGGCTAGAGAGATAGCATAATGGTTATGCAAAAGACTCTCATGGTCCTAGGTTCAAGGTTCAGTCCTACATACCACTCACTATAAGTCAGAGCTAAGCACTGTTCCCATCTGTCTGTCTGTCTTATTAAAATAAAATGAATAAAATATGTTTTAAATTTTTTATAAAACATCACAGCATTTTATTTAAACTACCCAGTTTTTTTTTTTAAGTTCTCACCCAAACTTTACCAACTACATGTGAAAGACAACAATATTTTTCTCTAATTCACTAACATGAAGTGTTTGGAGCATATAGATAAATGTTTAGTTCTAAGGATGAATTACAATTGTATAACTATGCTACTTTGATTGGGTGATGAATAATAATTTCTAAACTTATTGTTTGACAAACCCTACTCTTTATTTTTAAACTATAAGTTCATTCCTGAAAACTTCTCATTGGCTTAACAAACATCTGAGGGTAACATCATAATCAAAATTCTCCTTACCTGATGTTGCACACTAGAATTTGTTGGACTTTTCAAAGTAGCTGCCTCGCATTCCTCAGCTGTGAGGGGAAAAAGATGCATGATTTGGTAAAGAATACACAATATCAGTATCACATGCTGCCTTGATGTCTGGTAAAATCAAGAGGAACCCCCAATGAGCTCAGTGCTAGCTCACTATATTACCACAGAGAAGGACCCTGGATCCACAATACTCCATGTTGAGGGGATAAGGCCCAGACTCTAGGGGAGTAAACTGATGTTACTGGATGTAGCCCCAGAAGGCTGACTGGCATTCCATGGAAGGAGAAATATTTGCCTACAAAGTAGGCCACCACCCTCTCAAGAAAGTCTATACCATGCATCCATGACACAGAGACACAGGCTGAAAACTATGGCACACACAGCTTGAAATCCCATGTACTCTGAGGGAAGTTGGGCAGAGAGAGGAGCAAAGAAGACAAAAACTTATGTTGCAAAACAGGGTGATGAGAAAGATTGGCTTTACAAATATTTAATTTTATTTTATTGGATAGAGACAGAGAGAAATCGAGAGGGGAGAGGTATAAAGAGAGACATCTGCAGTACTACTTCACGAATAATGAAGCTTCCTCACTGCAGGTGGGAACCAGTGCCTTGAACCTAGGTCCTTGTGCATGGTAATATGTGTGCAGAGCAAAGTTTGGCTTCTGTCCATAGACAGAAGGTGTGGGTTCCTTTTCCTAGGTTATTAGACACTTCGGTTACCTGGGAAATCCCTTCAGAACAACTGGACCATGTTCAAAGTCCAGTCTTCTCCTGCTGCTGGACTTTCCTGTTGCCTCTGTCCAGTGGCAGTAAAGATCCTCGAAAGTTATGGAGGATGAGAGGGGACCCCAGGCCATCCCAGCAGCACTGGAAGGGATCCACCCAAATATGGAACACGTCATGGTTAAACTACATGAAAGCAACTGTCACCATAAAGCAGACCCCTAACTTATACGCCACTACTGTAAAGCTCTCTAGATGAAGAAATTTGAAAATATGCATAGAATGCAGAGGATTCTATCTCCATTCTCAATCAAACCACCTTTGCTCACGAAGAACAAGGCAACAGGAATAAAAGCAAGACAGAAAGAAAATATTAACACAGAAGAAGAAACAATGAGAAAAAAAAAAAAGGAAAAAAACTGAACAGAGATCTACAATTTGACCCAACTGAAAATTCAAAATTGTGGTCTCCAGGGTGGTGCTTTGGACTTAGGAGCATGAGATGCTGAGTTTGATCCTTGGAATCACATGTGCCCTATCAATGCTCTAGTTCTCTTTCTTGTTCCTTGTTTCTCGTGTTAATAAATGTCTTATTTTTTTTTTAAAGAAAATTCAAAATCTACTGAAATAAATAAAGAAAAAAGAATACACAATATCAGTATCAAATGCTGATACTGTGTAACAACATTTAAGGAAAGTGTTGTAGCCCTTGTGCCCTCCAACATAGAGTCTGAATTAATTTTAACATGACTGTTGAAATGTGTAAGCTGGGAAACTTCCAGGGACTTAGTCTCAGGACTCAGATTAGCTATATCTGGGGCTGTCATTGAATTTAAACATGGTATCCCCATAATATCTTACAGGAGTCCCTAAATATAAAAATAGGACACAAATCTAAGTGTACCAGCCTGATCAGACATACTGTTTGTCTTGCCTAATTGTCCCAAGCTCACAGAGTGGACAGTCCTAGAGTACCTCATGGGCATTCTCCCCCACTCCCTCCATTAATACTAAATAAATAATTAAGAGTTAGTAAATGACTAGACAAAGCCAAACACTATATGACCCAGTTAAAATAATGAATGTGGTCCAATGTAAATTAATCAAGGCCTTCGAAGCCTGAAGTTTATTATGAGACTTGATCCTTATAAGCCATTATTAAATCACTACTAAAAAACCAGAAGAACCGAGAGAGAGAGAGAGAGAGAGAGAGAGAGCTAGTTCTTGGTGAGGGGTGGTTTTCAACACTGCTTTTCTATTTGATTTTTTAAGCCTAAAAGAAAATAAGTGGTGCCTTGTGCTATGTTACTGCAACTTCAGTGCTGTACTTCCATCTGTCAAGACCCTACCCAAAGCCCAATATTACTGCAGTTATTGACTCCTTCCAACCAGAAGTATTCAATATCATCCATTTGGCTGGCATGTTCCATTCAGTAATTATTTCAAGAGCTCCCAAATGCCCTTGTTTTCCTCTTCAAAGGGACACCATGCATCATCTCCAAGTTACCCATGGAAGACTTAGCATCCTTGTTACAGCACACAATCATTACAGACAACCAGGGAGCACTATGCCCTCTTGGTACTGAAATTAGCCTACCTCCCACAGACCCCAGTAGTTCACTGTCTTCCAACTACAATCCCGATTGGACCGTTGTGAGTTCTCTTCCCCTGGCTACCAGCAAACATGACTCATAAACATGTCCAGCTCATCTGCTCTGTGTTAGGTGGTATAATTTTATTTTTTGAAGATTCAGGAAAAGTCACAGCTCCTGAGCCAACTTTTTTCATTCAGATAGAGACAGAGAGAGGGAAAGACACCACAGTACCAGAACCTCTCCCAGTATTTTATTACTCCCCTGTGGTACGGGGCTTGAACCTGGGTGGGCCTTGTGCGTAGGTAGGCATACACTCTATTGTGTGAGCTACCTCATGAATTTAACTATTTCTTTAACTCTGGGATGAATAAACTGGAGCAAATTCTCTGATTACATCAAATTCCAATGAGTTCATTCATTTGCCTGACATTTTACTAAGCTTCTCAGCAGAGAAGCTTAGAGCAGAGAGTGGGGTTAGATTTATCATGATGCCCATCATTCTCAAAGTCAAAGTGAAACCATTTCAGTTCTATTACTAAAGTGGGGCTTGCCAATGGAAGTCACTCTGGCAGCACACATACTATTGCTGGAATGTACAGGGAAAATTATCCCTTCCCCCTGTCTCAAGGATGACACACAAATACATAAAATGTTCCACATATGCAATATTGTGGTCAGAACTTAGGCATCATGTTGAGTGAGATAAACCAGAAAGAGAAAAACCGACACCAAATGACCTCATTTACAGGTGGAACTTAAGAACAAAGAGCAGTAAGAGAAAACATAAGGTGAAACTTGGACTAGGTGTAGCGTATTGCACCAAAGCAATGGGCTCCGGGAAAGGAGTGGAGGATGAAGGGACATTGAGGTCCTGTTGTGTTTGCCAGACACCAATCAAGGGTAGATGATAGGTTGTGCCTATATATTAAAGACTACACTGTAAACCACTCATTCCCCAACAAAATTAATTTAAAAAAAGAAGAAAGATAAATAATACATATAATCAATGTGTACCTCCTCTCTAAATTAATTGTTATGAGGGAACTTCTATCCTTGGTCTGGTATAAATCACAGCTTCTGTGGTAATTACACAGCTCCTCAGTTTATGGCAGGGATTATACAAAGTGTTAAAAACTGATTATGTTCCGTCAGATTTTAATCTCAGCCACAGAATTCAATACTACTCTCTAACCTTGAAAGTTGATAGAAATCTGGTAAATTACTAAAGAAATGTTTACTGCTATGTAAGTCCATAAGAATTATAAAGCCTTAAACAATTTATTTTTTTTAATAATTTTTTTTAATAGAGAGAGAGACACCTGCAGTACTGCTTCACTACTTGCAATTTTCCCCCTACAGGTGGGGACTGGGGGCTTGAACTTTGGTCCTTGTGCATTATAACCTGTGCGCTCAACTAGGTGCGCCATCACCTGCCCCTAGCCTTAAACAATTTACGCAGAGTTTTAAAGCTAACAGAGGTTGTTCAATTCATTTACTTACTTTAGTTTTTTGTTTGTTTTTACCAGAGTTTGTTTTTACTCAGCTCTGGTTTATGGTTGTGCATGGGATAGAATCTGGGACTTTGGAGCCTTAGCCAAGAGAGTCTCTTTGCATAACCATTATGCTATTTACCCTCATTCCATCTATTTTCTTTGTAGCCTTGTTCACATTTACTCACCTACTATATGCTGGGTTGCTAGATTTGTTCAAATAAGAAATTATAGTCATTGCTTCCTACACAATTCTGACTAAAGAATTTTTTTTTCTTGTCTTTGGCTATGTGTTAGTGTAAATATATGTATTAATATCTAGCATGTCTAACTTAATATACGTAGAGACTATGACTTAACTAATATTTATTAATACTTGCTAGCAGTACCAGAGAAACTTTTTAATTTTATGGGAGTGATTTATTTTGATTAAAGTTTTGTTAAAAACTCAAATTCTAAGAGAAACCCAACTGTATAGTGACTGTAGTGCCAGGTTGCTAAGCAATAATCTTTTTCTTTCAAAACAGGAAATCATGTTCAAGGGAGACAAAAACAAAATCTTTCCACAGACAGAAACATGACATTACAGGACAGAGTTACTTTCCTTCTCTGTCTAAAAACAGTTGCACTTTGGATAGTCTTGAGCACTGATTTTTCACAATTCTTTTTCCCTATTTTACTCTAACTCCATCTGACGTTCCAGTGTGATAGGCACTATTTCAGACTCATTTCACTGAATTTTGGAAAGTGCTTGGGCACCTTGGGAGATAGGGGCCAACATGATCCTCCTTATTCTACAGAGAGGAAAGTAAACAGAGACATAGAGTCACTTGCTGAGGGCAGGTGGTTTGGCTGCAGCTTGGTTCTCTCTTATTTGTCTCATGGTGTGATCACAGAAAATTCTAGAAGCTTCCTATGCAAGTTCTCAAAGTACTACTCAGATATATGTTAAGATGAAGATTCCTGGGCCTGGACCTGAACCCAGGCCTACTGCATCATAATTTGGGGGCAGCAGGACCCAGGATTTGCATTTTAAACAAACTCACCAGATGATTCTTCACTGCCTGCTGTCATCTTAAAAAAAAAAAAATCACTTCCCTTCTGTCCCCAGTGGGATGCCTTGCACTTTTCACCTTCTTGCTGGACTAGAGAATTACTGATTGGGAGATTCAGGATCCTTGAAAGTCATTCACAAGGTGGGGCAATAGAGACACCTCCTCTAGTATAACCAGGATTTAGACTCAAATCTGGCCGTTAGCTTCTTTCGCCTATACCACTGCCATGCCTAGGACATGCTTAGGTGACAAGAGGAATGAAACTCCAGTGGCGGAGAGCAGACAAAAAAAAAAGAGACCTGAGGGCTCGAAGTGGAAAGGAGACTTGGCAGAACCCCAGACATAACCACAGGGTGGCTGTGGCAGGGGAGGGTCCACATTCTCCCTTTGATACCCACTTAGTGAGAGGATTGCTGAGGAAACCCACATAGACACATGCTGGCAAGTTCTACCTCACCAGGAAGCTGGGGGCCCCTACTACCTCTGAAACTGGTCATATCTGATTGTCTTCACCCCCTCCCCCTTTGACAAGGTAAGTGATCCTGGGTGGCCATTAGCAGCTTGGTTTCCAATGTAGATATAGTCTTGCAGAAAGTCCTATAATAGGGACAGGCTATAGTTTTAAAACATTAGCTTATGGGACACAAAAGATAGCTCTTTTTGCTTTGAAGCCAACAAACTTGCCTTTCCTCAGGAACAGAACTCATTTTCCTGAGGTTTGGTTAGACTTGACTCCATATTCTCCCCCTCCCCCTCCACATCAAGGCTCAGGCCTGCTTAAAGTTCTTGATCCTCCTGATGACAGTGGACACAGAGAATGGTACAGGACCTAACTACTCATGTCACAATTGTCCCTAAAATTGTGCTTTCAACACTAGGGAAACGTCTCTTTCTCTACCATCTTGAGTAGCCCCAAGGGTGATCATCTTTCTCAACATTTATGGAGAGCTCTCTGAAAATAAGGAGATGCCACAGAAAAGAGAATCACATGAGAGTTGAGAGACAGAGAGATGGAGCCTAAGAGAATCATTGTTAATACTTGGATATAGCAGTGCCATGAAACTCTGAATCAAGTGCCTCCCCTCTTTTGAAAGTAATCTAAGCTATATTTTCCTTAGTTGCAACCAAGAATCCTAACATAAGGGGCTGGCTGGTGGCGCACCTGGTTGAGCGCACACGCTACAATGCACAAAAACTCAGGTTTGAGCCCCTGGTCCCCACCTACAGGGGGAAAGCTTTGTGAGGAGTAAAGCAGTGTTGCGGGTGTCTCCCTGTCTCACTCCCTCTCTATCACCCTTTCCCTCTTGATTTCTGGCTATCTCTTTCCAACAAATAAATCAATATTTAAAAAGAAGTATTGATTGGCAAGAGGATCCAAACATACTCATTTTACACATGTGAAAAATACCACGGGAACTTAGCTCAGAATTTGATATAAAACATTCATTAGATTGTAATAAGAAAAGTTATACCTGAGATAACCATCAACAAGTCATGGACTGAGTTATCAGTATGTTCATTTTTTGGAATTTAAAATAACAAACATTACTTTGACTAGTGCTTTGTTCACAATATTAAAATGACCACGAGTTCAAGTAGTTATATTAATTGTACCTACCTTTAGGGAGTCCTGTATCTTGAATGGGGTATTTGTCTGACTGTAGAAATGAAGAAAAAGAGGAGAGTCATTGTAAAATGCCATAGCCAATTATAAGATCAAAGTGAAAAGAAGGCTTTGTCTTGAAAAATTCATGGTTTTTATTTAAAGCCTTGAAAGTGTCTTTGCCTTGAACTTATCAATACACCTTAATCCATCATCTGATTATTATTATTATTTTTTTGCTCAAGTTATAAAAGTGAGATCAAGGTTGATAGGAAGCTAATTTTGGATCATGAAATATAACAAACCTCCCAATTGCCTTAGCTCTGACCACTAAACCACACTCCATCTCTGCTCTGCACAGCTGTTTTCCTTATCTATTTCTCTTTATTTAGTTAGTTACTTTTATTTTATTATCTTTATTTATTTATTGGATAGAAACAGCCAGAACTTGAGAGGGAAAGGGGGAGGTAGAGATGGGAGAGAGACAGAGAGACACCTGCAATACTGCTTCACCACTTGCAAACCTTTCCCTCTGCAGGTGGGGACTGGGGGCTCGAACCAGCGTCCTTGTGCATTACGAAATGTGTGCTCAACCAGATGCGCCACCACCTGGCCTCCCTTATCTATTTCTTATAGTCTGAAACTAAGGAACATTTGCTTTCATGAGTTGTGGGACAGCCACATTTCTTCTTACCATTTCTAGGACATTCATTTTGGTTCAACAAGCATGTGTTCTAAGCAGTGCTCATTATTGAATAACTCTGTCCTGGGTTAACCAGCACAGGATCAAAATCCTATTGATTGCACAAAGATGTACGAATCAATTACTCATTATGCACAACTATTCATGGCTCCTTAGTGTACTGCTAAGGAAAAGTACTGTTCCAGGGTATTCAGAATAGCAAAAATGCTCAACAATTGCATATTTCTTTGCTGATGCCTTCAAGCACAGTTCTAGAAACTTCTACTTCAGACCAAACAATATACTCAGTATCTGAAGACTGACACGAGAGGAGTGTGAATGTGTTCCTTGTCTTTCCCCCAGCCACTGCTTAGTTCCTACACTTGACGTCCTCATCTGTTCCTTCTAGTCCACTGTCCCACAGTCCCAACAAAGCTGTCTGTCCCTCCCAACCTGACTGTAGAGCTCAGCTGTCCCTTCGTTTGACAGCAGATACAATGAAGCAATGTGGAACCAAAGATTTTGTTTTAAACTTCTTTCCTTGAAGTTTCTTTGCAATTGAGAAGGAAAGTTTCAGAAACTCTAGAAGCTTCCAACCCCCTCTCACCAAAGAAATTAATCACAGAGAATTTAAAAGTCAGTTTTCCCTTAGACTAAATGCTGTTTGATACTCTATTCACAAGCACAGAAAACATACCTGTACTAGTACACTCTTCAGGCTCTTTAAAAAAAAAAGCTTTTTTTTTTATTTATAAAAAAGGAAGCACTGGGGGTCGGGCGGTGGCGCAGTGGGTTAAGCGCATGTGGCGCAAAGCGCAGGGACCGGCGTAAGGATCCTGGTTCGAGCCCCCGGCTCCCCACCTGCAGGGGAGTCGCTTCACGGGCGGTGAAGCAGGTCTGCAGGTGTCTATCTTTCTCTCCCCTTCTCTGTCTTCCCCTCCTCTCTCCATTTCTCTCTGTCCTATCCAACAACGAATTGCGTCAACAAGGGCAATAATAATAACCACAACGAAGCTACAACAAGGACAACAAAAGGGGGGGAAAAATGGCCTCCAGGAGTGGTGGATTCATGGTGCAGGCACCGAGCCCAGCAATAACCCTGGAGGAGGAAAAAAAAAAAACCATACGATAAGAGGGGTACAACTCTACACAGTTCCCATCACCAGCTCTCTGTATCCCATCCCCTCCTTTGATAGCTTTCCTATTCTTTAACCCTCTGGGAGTATGGACCCAAGGTCATTGTGGGGTGCAGAAGATGGGAGGTCTGGCTTCTGTAATTGCTTCCCCGATGAACGATGAACGTGGGCGTTGACAGGTCAATCCATAGTCCTAGCCGGCCTCTCTCTCTTTCCCTAGTAGGGTGGGGCTCTGGGGACACATTTAAAGTACTAGTAGGGTGGGAGCTCCAGGACACATTTAAAGTACTTATTTACTATATCTATGGCCTTGGGAAAACTATGGCAGTTACCTCTGGAGGACAGTGGGGGTATAGAACTTCCTTTGGTGATGAGAGTGGTGTGGAATTACAACCCTTTTTTATAACCTTGTAAATTACTAATAAAAATTTAAAAAGTAAAGTACTTATTTCCTAGGTTAGAATTTTGAGGTTTTTTTTTTTTTTTTTCCTCCAGGGTTATTGCTGGGGCTCGGTGCCTGCACTACGAATCCACTGCTCCTAGAGGCCATTTTTTTCCCTTTTGTTGTCCTTGTTGTCTATTGTTGTTGTTAATATTGTTGTCGTTGTTCTTGGATAGGACAGAGAGAAATTGAGAGAGGAGGGGAAGACAGAGGGGGAGAGAAAGACAGACACCTGCAGACCTGCTTCACTGCCTGTGAAAGTGACTCCCCTGCAGGTGGGGAGCCGTGGGTTGAAACCAGGGTTCTTGTGCTTTGTGCCATGTGTGCTTAACCCGCTGTGCTACTGCCCAGCCCTGAGTTGTTTCTTTTAAGAGGAGGTCTATGATTTTTACATTCCTCAATTTTGATGCAATTCTAATTAAAGATTTGCCAAAGGGTTGCATGAATGAACAAACAGCAGGCTGGACCAAGTGTAGGTGTCCTGAAGAAACTGACATTCAAATGAAGATGATAGGGTGCCCAGGATTCAGATATCTGAAAGGAAGAAACCCAGGTAGTGGACACAGAAGAGCAAGGCTGAAGTGTGACAGGTGTAAAAGACCAGTCAGCCTGAAGATGTTATATTGAAGGCAGAAGGGAGTCGACAGGGTTAAGTATGAAATGGCAAAGTCACTTGACGTGGAAGACCATAGGAGTGAGGCAAAAGGGTGCAGAGCATACTCGTTTTCAGGAAGGTCGACTTATCAAACATATGTTGCATCTGGATCATCTAGTGTCATATATTGCTGCCAACCTTGTGCCTAGTTTTCTGCTAATGATCCGTACAGCCTCGAGGGAAGTCAAGCAAGCAAACAATCCCAGCACAATCTAATAACATAATAAACAGAGGTGAGGGTCAGGGGTGTAGCTTAGTGGCATAGCATATGCTTCACATGAATGAGGCCCTGGGTTCTATGTCTGGCATTCATTCCAATGAATCAATAAAACTAAACGATTTTTCTTAAAGTAATATGCATTGGATCATGGAGAAGGGAGAAGGTCGTGGGACAGGGCTTCCTAGATCAGGGAAAGCTTGAACCAAGATGGGAGAATGCATAGGAGTGAATTAGGTCATAAAGCTGGGAGACTGCCCTGGCTGGAGGGAATATCATCAGAAAACAAAGCAGATGACCAGGCATGATATACTTAAGCCACAGTTACTAGCTACACATGATTGGCTCTTTTTAAAAATACTTATTCATTTATTATTGGCTAGAGACACAGAGAAATTGAGAAGGAATGGGAGATAGAGAGGGAGAAAGAGAGATACCCATAGTAAGACTTCATTATTTGTGAAGCGTTACCCTTGCAGGTAGGGACTGAGGGCTTGAACCTGGGTCCTTGCACATGGTAACATGTGCACTCAACTAGGTGCACCACCACCCAGCCCCTTTCATGACTGACTCTTCAGGAGATTCTGAGATAAGTTTAAGGAGGATATCATTGGTCGTGCCAATGAGTATAGGCTTCCCCTGCTCTCCAAAGTACCTATAAAAGCTTTTGTTAAGTCAAAATGTCAGAAAGGCAAGAAACAATAATAGCTAATTTATTCAGAAAAATATTGAACAGTCCCAGACTGCCAAAGTAGCCTAGCAAATCATACCAGATAACACATTAATTTTAAAGCCACATTAACATATGGCAAAAGCAGAAATGTTGTGAGTGGCAGTTTGTATAAAGGAAAGAACTTGGTGGGGCTCTTCTCACTGATGGTGTGCACTCTGCCTCTTAGAATAACTACTACAAAACAAACTGAGTGTTATTTTCATCTTTTGCTTATGCCATAAAGGCAAAACTCCTCTTAGAATTTCTTTTAGCTTGTGAAAACAGAGATTACTGTAGGTCTTTTATGAAAGTGAAGTGCAATAATGCAAACTATCAAAATGTGGGGATACCTGTCTATCTTCAGTTCTGAAAACAACTGTAATATTATGGGTTGAATTACATGGTTCCTCCCCACTCCTCCAAAAAGAAAAGAAAAAAAACCTGTTCAAATATTATCCCCTCAGTGTATGTTCTCATTTAATTATAGAGCCTATATAAATGTCCTTAATAAATATGAGGCCATAGTGATATCCTCCAAGAGAAGAAATGACACAGAGTCACACTGGAAAAAAATGGCCATGTGTCAAAGAAAAAAGCCATGAAAGAATGGCGTGTCACAGCTACAAGTCAAGGACTGTTGGCAACCACTGAAAGGTAAACTAGAAAAGACTCTAATTCACAGGTGTTAGAGGGAACAAGATACTGTGGACACTTGGACCCCAAATTCTAATCTCTCAAGCTAGGTGAATATGTATTTCAGTTGTTAAAATTGGCCCGTGTGGGATATGTTTTGTTATAGAAACCCTAGATAACTACGGAAAAACGCCCTTTGTTCCAATCATGGAGGCATGATTAGAGGTATCCAAAACCCAAGGAGAGTGGAAAGAGAAAGACCTGGTGTCAGGGCAGTGAGTGGGAGGACATGACAATCACAGGTCAGGCCATGTTCAAAAGGGGAAGAATAGAGTAAATTCTCCAGAAACCAATGACTTCGGGAGCAAATCATAACGGGAAGATGAGAGGAAATGAGCACAGGTATACTCTTTCATTGTCTGTGCGGAAAGCCGGGGACCTCGCCTCGCCTCGCCCCGCCCCACCTCTTCCCTCCCCCTCTCTTCTCCTCTCCTCTCCTCTCCTCTTCTCCTTTCATTTCTTCTCTTTCCTTCTTTTTATCAGAGCACTACTCAGCTCTAGCCTATGGTGCCACTAAGGACTGAACTTGGGACCTTGGAGCCTCAGGCATGAAAACCTTTTGGATAACTACTATGCTATCTTCCCCAGCTCCCAGAGACTACTTTTAACACAAATTTCCAATGCTTGTCAAACTAGATGCTCTACACAGTTCATACTTATCAAACCACAAAGTGGTTAACTAACAGCCATGAGAACAAACACAGGTCTTTAATATTTTGAGGTGCCTTGTGAGTCACCAGTGATTTAATGCTAATAGATTTAATCATATCATTAAGGACATTTTATGTGACTCTAATGAAATGCAGTAAGAAGAACCATTTTTCATGATTCAATAGATCATATCTTCCAAACTCTTTGAAAAAAAAAAAAGAAGCCTATTGGGGCCGGGTGATGACATACTTGGTTGCGTGTACATGTTACAATGTGCAAGGACTCAGGTTCGAGCCCTCAATCCCCACCTACAGGGGGAAGCTTTGCAATGGTAAAGCAGGGCTGCAGGTGTCTCTCTGTCTCTCTCCCTCTCTATCTCCCCATTCCCTCTCAATTTCTGGCTGTCTCTATCCAATAAATAAAGATAATTTTAAAAATTAAAAAAGAAAAGATCATGTGTAAAAAAGAAGAAGAAGAGAGGGAGAAGGAGGAGGAGGAGGAGAAGGAGAAGAAACCTATCTTACACTGTATACAGAGTAAGAAAAATAATGCTCTCAATGACATTTATTTGGTCCTAAGGAAGAGGCAACACTGAGTAAGACGGCGGAGCTCCAGACTGGGTGATTTCTACACAGATCAGTTAACCACTATTTCCTCATCTGTAGAATAGGGACAAAAATACCTTCTCCCAGCCCTCACTATTTAGGTTACTTTAAGAATGAAAAGCAACAAATGTGGACTTTGGTAAGCCTTAAAGGAGTAGCCATGCCAGTGAGTGGTTGTGGGGAGATGGGGGAGGAATCTGGAACCAGCAGCTGGGTTTGAATCCTGCCTGGCTGCTTCCAACTTGGGCAACTTAGCTGATCCTCTGTGTTACCGTCCTTCATGGTCAGTGTCATTGTGGAGATTAAACATGATAAAAGAGGTAAGTTAGTGGCCCAGGAGGTAGCATAGTGGATAGAGTACTGAACTCTTAAGCATGAGGTGCTGAGTTTAATTCTTTGCATGTGCTGGAGTGATACTCTGGTTCTTCTTCTCATAAATAACAAGATAAAGAAGAAGTATTTTAAAAGAAGTAAGTCATATAGTTACTCTACTTGCAACATAGAGGTAAATGATATGCTACATACCCAACAGGTAGGCAGCGGTCAGTTAGTATAATAGGATGTCCTATTTTTCCTTTCAATTTCAGATTATGTATTGTGAATTTTTAAACAGGGAAAATGAAAACTAGATTGTATTAACAAGTTACAGATAGGCAATGACCTCATATAATCTAAGAAGGTCACATTTTTCATGTGCCAATCTAGAACAATCTAATATTCTTAGCCTACTGAAACACCAGCGTTTATTATGTCATAGAAAATAACATAGTAAAGGAATTTATATTGGGAAAATATCATCTGGGGGATTTGGATATTTGTTAAGACATTACATAATAAAATATATAGTCATGCGCAGCGGGCTAAGTGCACATGGCGCAAAACACAAGGACAGGAGTAAGGACCCCGTTTGAGCCCCCGGCTCCCCACCTGCAGGGGAGTCGCTTCACAGGCGGTGAAGCAGGTCTGCAAGTGTCTATCTTTCTCTCCCCCCCTCTGTCTTCCCCTCCTCTCTCCATTTCTCTTTGTCCTATCTAACAATGATGACATCAATAACAACTACAATAACTACAACAACAATGAAAAACAACAAGGGCAACAAAAGGGGAAATAAATAAATTAAAAAGATGATATTTATAAAATAAACTATTAAAAAAAAGTATATAGTCATGACAGAGAGAGGTAGTTGGGGAGGTTCTCAGTGAGTAGAGCACAGGACTTGCATATATGAGGTCCTAGTTCAGAGTAGGACCCTTCTCTTTCTTTCTCTCCTTCCCATTTGCTTTCTATTTCACACGATCAAGTAAATATTTTAAGCTAAGTAATGGTAAAAAGACAAAAGCAAGAATCATCACCAAGAAATGTCAAATGTGTAACCTACCACGTGAAAGGAGAAAGTGCTAGGGTCTGTGTCTTCTACTGGCTCCTTTGTCATATGACCTGTGGGGGGGAAGAGGTGGAGGGGTGGGATTATTTAAAAGCACGAAGTTATTGTCTGATAACTGTTTTCCTATAGATACAAGTTACCCTAGTCAAGTTGGGACTAAAAAAAAAAAAAAAAAGCCAAAAAAACAGTGGAGACAAAAATAAGAAGAAATGGTATTGAGACAAATAAGCTTTATCTTTAAAAAATCACTAAAACACATTGGATTTCTCAGTATCACGTTGCTTATGTTTTCACCATTGCTCCATTAAAGGAATTTGTTAAGGAAATAGAGGGAAAAAAAGAAAAGAAAAAAAAAGAATAGACCTAGGTCAGGGTCACCAGTAGCTTTCATGAGCAAATGAGAAATGAGTTCTCCCTTTCCAAAATACTTACTAAGATAGCTGCCGAAAAGCCATCTTAAAAGATAACCAAATCTGTTTGCGTTGAACTATTCTTGATTTGTGCAGTACTCAAACTACAAAGCCCTAAGTGGCAGTCTTAGGTTAGCCAAAATTTAATTTGCATTTTCCCCCTAATAATAAGTACGTGGCACTTCTATGTATTTCAAACAGGTCCAACCAGACACAACTGCATTTGGTTTCTTAGCTTTTCCTCTTTAACCTTCCCACATTCTGACTCCTGCCTGTGGATTGAGCGCTAGAAGCCATCCCTAGCCTAAGGGCTTACTTCCCTCCTCCTATCACAACCTCATCTTAACTAGTTCATGGACACCAAAGTGTAATTGGATAATGCAAAGTGTAATTGGATAAGGCTTTTAAACAGTGTGGGAGCTAGGAGGGCCAACCACCGCTCCCCAGTTTTGAAACTCTGCATGTAACTTTTGGTAGTCCCAAAACTTAGCTAGTGGCCTGGAGAAAGAGAGCAGCAGTAGGGGTCCAGGTGGTGGGGCACCTGGCTGAGTGCACATGTTACAATGTGGAAGTATCCCAGTTCGAGCCCTGAGACCCCACCTACAGGGGAAAACTTTGCAAGTGGTGAAGCAGTGCTGTAGATATCTTTCTGTCTCTCTTCCCTTCTATCTTCCCATTCCCTCTCGATCTTTTGACTGTCTCTAGCCAATAAATAAAAATAATGAAATTTTTTTAAAGAGAACCGCCGTAGTACATAGGTTTAATCCCCACTACCACAAATAGCCAGTACAAACAAAACAAAACAGCAACAACATAACTACTGTTGACCAGTATGCTGATAGCATAAAGAATAGGTGAACCCCCACAGAAGAGATCCAAAAGGCCGAGAAACACATGAAAAAATGCTCCAAGTCTCTGATTGTCAGAGAAATGCAAATAAAGACAACAATGAGATATCACTTCACTCCTGTGAGAATGCTATATATCAGAAAAGGTAACAGCAGCAAATGCTGGAGAGGGTGTGGGGTCAAAGGAACCCTCCTACACTGCTGGTTCCCACCAGTGGAGAACAAGCAGTCTGGAGAACTCTCAGAAGGCTAGAAATGGACCTACCCTATGACTCTGCAATTCCTCTCCTGGGGATATATCCTAAGGAACCCAACACATCCATCCAAAAAGATCGTGTACACATATGTTCTTGGCAGCACAATTTGTAACAGCCAAAACCTGGAAGCAACCCAGGTGGTCCAACAACAGATGAGTGGCTGAGCAAGTTGTGGTATATATACATAATGGAATATTACTCAGCTGTAAAAAATGGTGACTTCACCATTTTCAGCCGATCTTGGATGGACCTTGAAAAATTCATGTTATGTGAAATAAGTCAGAAATAGAAGGATGAATATGGGATGATCTCACTCTCGGGCCGAAGTTGAAAAACAAGATCAGAAACAAAAACACAAGTAGAACCTGAAATGTAATTGGCATATCGCACCAAAGTAAAAGACTCTGGGGTGGGTGGGTGGAGAGAATACAGGTCCATGAAAGATGATTAATGACATAGTGGGGATTGTATTGTTAAATGGGAAATTGGGGAATGTTATGCATGTACAAACTATTGTATTTACTGTTGAATGTAAAACATTAATTCCCCAATAAAGAAATAATTTTTTAAAAAAAGAATAGGTGAACCCATATTTTGTATCATAGGCTATAGTCTTATAATGATGCAAACTAAAGAAAAGTAAATGTTACTTTAGAAAAGTCAGATTAGAGGCCAGGTGGTGGTACAACCAGTAGAGCGCACAAAGCACTGTGCATGAGGACCCAGGTTCAAGACCCTGATCCCCACCTGCAGGGTGAAACAGTGCTGTATGTGTCTCTGTTTCTCTTTCCTTCTCTCCTTCTCTCTATCTATCAGGAAAAAACCAAAAAAATGGATAAAGGGAAAAAAAAATGACTGTCGGGAGTGGTGGGATCACCTTGAAGGCACTTAGCCCCAGTGATAACCCTGGCAGCAAACAAAACAAAACAAAACAAAACAAATAATGAATGAATGAATGAATGAATGAATGAGAAAAATCAGGTTACAAAAGGGACTGGGGAGGGGCAAAGAGGAAGGAGGAGTGGGTTGTCAGGGTGGAAGAGGTCCAGCGGGCTTTGGTGGAGCGATATTGGTACTTTGTTGGTGGGTGTCGTGTAGTAGTAACATATTTCGGAGAGGTGTAAAACTGTAATTCTGAAACACAAGGTCTTGTAAATCAAGGTTACCTCAAAAAGAATATTTTTTTAAATGTTAAGGTAGAAAAAGAACATTTAATGGTCCAGGAGGTGGCACAGTGGATAAAGCATTGAACTCTTAAGCATGAGGTCTTGAGTGTGATCCCTGGCAGCATATGTACCAGAGTGATGTCTGGTTTCCTTCTCTCTCTCTCTTATCTTTCTCATTAATAAATAAATAAATAAAATCTTTTTTTAAAAAAGAACATGTGTAGTACTGTACTTATTGATACTGTAAGGAATTATGGCCTGGCTATAAAACAAAAATCCTCATATAAGTGAACCGGTATTGTTTTAGGATCAAGTGCACTTTAGAACATTCCCCCCATCAGTGGTGTGGTATTTGAACACGGGTATTTGAGGATTTGTGATAACAACAAGGGGATAAATATCAGGTCACTGTACTATGAAGGACTTGCAGCTCTGAGGTGTGGGGTAGGGAGGCAGGGAGGCTTTTTAAAGGACCCTGAGCAAAGCCTGTGCAGACACTGGCTACTCTGTCCCTGACAAGTTAGTCCTGTTTCCTCCAGAAATTTAGTGTGAGACGCAGGAAAAAGGCAAAGACATCAAGAGAAGGAAAATGAGGAGCTTGCTTGGAAAGCTGTACAAAAGGCAGCAGTGAAGACTCAAAGAGGACATTGAAAGGGAAGGGACACTAAGCACAGGTGGAAGAGACCTACCTGTCTGCCATGTCCCTGAGAGCTAATGGTCTGACTATGAACAAGTTTACTAGGGTGACCTTAGACAAATCTAATGCTTCGACCTTAAGTGACTCATATAGCCATCCACAGTCTAGGCTCAGTAACACCAGTCTAGGCTCAGTAACACCAGTCTAGGCTCAGTAACACCACTCTAGGCTCAGTAACACTAGGCTCAAGGTTATGAGTCCCCACATCAGATTATCACAGTTTTAGTCAGTCCCACCCAGTTCTGTGCTATGATAAATGGTATCAGCACGAATAACAGGCAAGTGATAGCTAGGATTGGAAGCTCCAAGTCTCCTGCTTTGGCATGACATCTCTAAGAATAAATGGAATTTAGATGGAGAAGACAGCAGAGAGAGAGAGAGAGAGAGAGAGAGAGAATGAATATGCAACCAGGAAAGGCAACATGTTTAGAAAAAGAGTTAAGAGACTCTTTTAATTCCTTCATTATTTTCATTTAAATGGCTGTATGGGGGCCAGGCAGTAGCTCACCTGGTAGAGAACACACATTACAGGCACAAAGACTCAGGTTCAAGCCTCTAGTCCTCATCTGCAGGGGAAAATTTCATAAGCTATGAAACAGTACTGCAAGTATCTCTTTGTCTCTCTAATTCCCTCTATCTCTGTTCAAAGTAAAGAAATAAATTCCTTAAATAAGTAAATAAGTACTTATTCCTTAAATAAGTAAAATAAGTTAGTAAATTAATTAATTAAAATCTACAAAAAAATAACTGAATATGACCATGGATGAAGCTCTCCCTGTGTGTTATTTTCAAATGCAATCAAGACTCGAGTTTGCTATGGCCCCATGTGCTCTGTCTGACACTGTCTTCTCTCTGCCAGCTTTCCCACTCATGTCCAATAACCTTTGCTCTTATAGATCCACACTGCCATGCACTTGAAGGTTCTTGGGCTGATCCTGATTATTTGAGACTGGGCTAGAGGTAGAAAATTGTTCTTAAGTTTCTGAGGCCCCCTGGGGCTGCATCTTGACAATATTATTAAATATACCATCACAGTTTATTTTAGAAACTTTAACATGTCTTTCCCACACCCAGGTAACAGCCGGCTGGACCCCTAGGCAAGACTGATATCAGATGGAACATGAGGCACAGAAAAATCAAAACAGAAGGGGGTGGGGAGCATGTGAGCTCACAGGTGGCAAAACCAGCAGTTCTGCCAGGGCCAGGTGAGGCCCTTCTTCCTGCTGGTGCTATATAGCTTTGTCTCAGGGGTGCTTTCTCCCAAAGTCACCTTAACTCTTGGAGTGGTGACGCTAAACAAGGCAGAGATCACTCCAGATTAGCAGACAACCAACCAAAAGAGATTTCACAGATGGCGGTGAGAATCATGTTTATTTCATATAAGCATCTTCTGGAGAATTCCTCAAAGGGCATGGGAGGTGCCCACTAAGAACAGGTGCAGTATGGCACCTGGAAAGCACATTCTAAGTGGCTCTCAGGCCTCAGAGAGCTAGCTTAGGGGGCTGCATGGTTATTAGTTGTTGGTACTCAATTGCCTATGCTGAACTATCTCAGGGTGCATACAGGGCCTCCCTCTACATGCTTTTCTGATTTTCAAAGTCCCTGAGCGGTGAAAATTCATGTAGTGGCATCTCAGGCAGAAGAACATCTGCAAGCTAAAGTGACTGTAATTAGGGAGCCCTGAACACAGAACTTTCATCTTTTTCATTCTCTTTTGCAGAGCCTGGGGCTTGTGCATGTGCTGCTGCTTCATTTAGCTAAAGAGAGACAGAGGAGGGAGAGACACAGACATGACAGCTATGCTGCCCTGTCCAGTGAGATATCTCTCCAGTCCAGCACCTTCACCTTAAATAGAGCTCCCACATGTTGAATGACCGCCATGTTCTTTTTCTTTACTTATTTGTTTTGCCACCAGTGTTATTGCTGGGGCTTGGGGCCTGCAGGACAACTCCACCACTCCTGGGTTGCCTTTTTTTTTTTTTATTATTTGTTTGTTTCTTTATTTGTTTTTCTTTTTCTGCTAGAGATAGAAATAGGGAGCGAGAAAGAAAGACACCTGTAGTACTGTCCCACTTCCTGTGGAGCTTCTCCTCTGCTGGTGGGGACCAGGGGCTTGAACCCAGGTCCTCACTTGTGGTAACATGTGCAACTACTGGGTGTACCAAAACCCTTGCCTACCCTATTCTGACAGTCTAAGCCATCTCAGTTCACCCTTGGGAACTTCAATAACCTTGCGAAGAGTGCACGTGAACTCCTTTTTACTACTGAATATTCAACCTCACAGGATAATGGAAGGATCAGAATCTGGATCTAGGAGTTTCTGGTCTGTGCCCTACAACTTTCTGGGTTCTAGAAAGTGGCTCATGCATTCACCATCAGACAAAGTCTGAGAGTCTGAGTGTTCAAATATCCTCCCTTTTTTAAAAAAAAATAATAATAAGGATCCTAGTCATTATAGCCAGTCTCTACTGTTTCACCTGCCCGACCCCCAGCAGGTGAGGACTAGGGTTTGAAACCAGATCCTTGTGCATGGTAATGTGCATGCTCAACCTAGCCCCTCTAATTTGTGTTTGAAAAGGCCACACTGGTCAATGATTAGTGAAGAGATGGGTGGAAGGCCAGAGCAGGAGGTGAAATGTCTGTAGGAAATCTGGCAGACAATGTGTGGTTGTTAGCCTGGGCTGGAGAAATGCAAATTCTAGTTACCAAATCCTACATAATAGCAATTACTGTGGCTTTGTTGCAGAAATGGAAGGAGTGTGTGTGTCCTAATGAACTGAATGGACATTAGAAAGAGGAAGTGATTTTGCTCTTATTGATAGCACACTCCTTTTATTGATAGAATTCCAATTCCTTATCATACACTCACTTGTCTCATCATGTCACATGTGCTAGAATTTCCAGGTCCCTTTGTCCCAAGCTTCCCATTTATTCCAGGTCATAAGCATCTGTTATATGTTTTTTCTGAGTCAAGCACTCTCACCAGAATTCTAGCTCTTGTCATTAGCCACCCTGGAGGCTGCACTGAGGCTTGGTATACACCTGTCATTATTAAACCAAAGTTCTCAGTTTAATAATTCCCCTGCCCTCCCTTCTCACACCTTTTACTGGTGTCACTGATTTTGGTTTTTGTTTTTTTTGGGGGGTGGGGGAGGATGTTTGTTCAGGTAGATTTTACAGGCATCTTCTCCTGCCAAGAGTTTATTTTAATTCATTTCTACCAGGGTTACTGCGGGGTTTGGTGCTACACAATGAATCCGTGGCTCCCAGTAATCTTTTCTTCCCCCTCCTTTCTTAGAGCAGTGGTTAATTGAGAAAGGAGAGGGAGGGAGACACCCACAGTACTGCTTCCCCACTGAGCAAGTGGTTACCAGAAGTCTTTAACCTGGCTTCTTGCACATGGTAATAATGTGTGTGTGCTCAACAGGGCAAAACACTGTCAGATCCCTCCAAAATCTTTTTTCAATCCTCCTGACTGTCTTCTTGTAATGAAATCTGGAACCACTGAATCAATGTCCGAACACCTCTTTGCACACTGTCAGCTAGGTTCTCAGAAGATGAGGTGAAAAGTTATGGTAGAATTTCACCCTTTATTTCCCCCCGGGTTTTCCAAATATTGGGCATAGGGGCACGGAAGGGATATATTCAACCTATTTTCCATCTCCAGTTGAGAAAATGTATACATTTCCTACTTCAAGGAAAATTTTGGTTTTACACACATTAGTCAATTCATTAATTTCTCCAGAAAACCCTGCCAAACATAACGTATCAATTTTAATTTAGCTGTAGAACTGGGTGGGTGGATGTCGGGGTTATATTATCATCCATCAATGTGTTCAAGCAATGTCCGACCATCGGGCTTAGATTATGAGAGAGCAGGGGTAAGGCGAAAGTTCCTGGAAGGCGAACTGTGAGGAAGATTTTAAATCCAAGTATGGCATTATGAAAAACTCTAAGTTCTGGCCACTGGTAGAAACACACACTAATGGGGAGACTAGAGGCCGTTCTAGTCAAAGGCCTGGGCAGGTGCGATCCCTCAGATGGGAGCGGAGCCCAGGTTTGGCAGATCCGTTTGTACAGTAGCTCAGAGGGCCACTATTTAGCACAAAACTACTTAAAAGGAAAACGAGGAGAGAAGAGGAGAAACGAGAAGGCACGCGAGGAGAGAGCAAAGGAGAGCCTGAAGGAAAAGACAAAATCCACCTTTTGCTTTTATTGGGGGGGGGGGTGTATCAGAGAAGTTGAAGGGACTTGTTTCAACCTCCCAACCCAACCGAGTCTGAGACAAAAGCGGTTGGGGTTGGGGCCACCAGGTGGGAAGCGGGACGCGTCTCAGGCCCCGCCGTGGGTGAGGCTGGGCACCCGGCCGCGGAGGGCGAGCTCGTCCCCCACCCCAGGCTCGCGGGGTGAACCTCGCGCGGCGCGTGCCACTGGGGTCCCAGTGAGTCCAAGGATCCAGCACGTGAGGCGCTGGGTCCTCCCGGGGCGCTCCCCTCCCCGGGGGTGGCGGCTCCCGGGCGGCCAGCGGACCCCGCTGGAGGAGGGGCGTGGGGCGGTGTCAGCTCACCTGCGCGCAGAGGGTCGTCTGGCAAAGCCATGGGGGCGGCTGGGGCCCGATGCAGACTGGGTGACCTCCGGGACCGAGGAGGAGGGCCGGTCGGCTGGGCTGGAAAGTCCTGTAGTTCCGCTGAACCCCGAGCCAAGTGCCGAGGCCCGAAGCGCCCCTCCTCCCCCTCTCCCACCGCCTCCTCCTCTCCCACCTTCCCCTCCTCCTCTCCCACTTTCTTCTCCTCCTCTCCCACCTCCTCCCAGGGCTCCGCCGCGTCTTCCTAATGCTCACTTCCTGCTCTGCCAAGGAGTTTGCAAAGCCCCTTCTCCGTGCGCCCCTCGGTCCCTCCCTCTGGAGGCGCTGGGCGGGAGCCGGGGTGCCGCGGACAGGGGCGGGGGCGAGGAAAGGGAAGGGAACCCCGCTGTCCCGAAGCTTCCCCTGCGTCCTCGGCGCTCGGATTCCCCTGGGCAGGTCCGGAGCTGGAGTTGTGTGGGCGCGATCTCTGCGCAGGAAAGATTAATCTGAAACCCAGCTGCAGACCCGGATAGCTCTCCGGGCTTAGCCTTCATAGTGTAGCAACCTCCCTGTCCCCCCCCCCCCCCAGCAGGGATCCAGCACCCCGGGAACGCAGGCCGGGGTTGAGGTGCCTGCAGGCGATCTGATGTTTCAAGAGTTTCCTGATCTGTGAGCAGGAGTATGCCGCGGCATGATGGCACACGCTAATAGTTGCTATTTTGATTTGCTTTGCCATTAGTTGTTACGTGACCTCCAGGGTGAGTGCTCCGGCACAAAGGGAGGGTGCAGAGAGGATGTCTGGGACACACGTAGCCCTCTTTACAAAAATAGCTGAGGGTTCTTGGACAGAACTAAAAAAAAAAAAAAAAAAAAAAAAAAGAGCCTGGCAAACCCAGTAGAGAGCAAGTGTGCAAGGGTTTGAGTTCAAGTCCTGGGTCCTCACATACGGGGTAGGGGAACTTTCTGGAGAAGTAAAACAATACTGCGCACCTCTCTCGCTCTCTCTCGCTCTCTCGCCTACCTCCTGCTTACCTCTCAATTTCTTTCTATCCAAAAACAAATAAGGAAAATTAAAAAATAAGGTTTATTTAAAAAGGATTTTCTATCAATTACATGAGCACAAACTGGTATTGCTTACTAAGCATCTACTTAAAGCTGTTCTGCTTTTACTCAACTTATCATCACTGTACAAAGTTACAGACAATTTGAATGTCATAGGAATCCTCTAAGAGGATTCTAAATAATCTTCCTGCCTTTGAATCTAAGCATTGAAAGATAGGAATTGGTTTGAAAGAGACCATATAATAGCTTTTTGCACGCAGTATTAGCACTTTATAATAAAGAAGCGAAAATGTCAGTTCAGAGAGACGAAACACACACACACACACACACACACACACACACACACACACACACACACACACACACGGGGGCGGGGAGCAGCAGTTATCCTCCTGATGGCCAGTGGTTTGCTTTGTGTCTCCTCCCTGTCTGTTAGAGTCATCACTTCCAGAATATACCCTGGGAGAAACAAGAGACTCAGGTAAGAGGACCCTGCTCTGTGTCTAAAAATAATAAAATCTGCTACATGAAAATTTTCTGGGAAATTTGTGAGTGGGAAAATAAATTTCCTTTAAAGCTGCCTTCAAACAGGAAGGGAAAACAATTTAAAGGTAGTTTCTCTGACAATCAATTTTGAGGTCTGGTTCGTGGTTCTTTTTGCACTCTGATGAAGATAGAATTATCTGGAAGGTCAGGTTTCAGGAACCACGTAACAAGTTAGGCTATCCAGTTAGCAATGCAACCACTACCATTGCTCTGAAGCTGGTTTGCTTTTCAAATCCCCAAACTATAACCCATCCTTTTAACACTCTACTCTTTATTATAATGTAAAGGAGAGGGAGGCTGGGAGATAGCTCACCTGGTAGAACTACTGCCTACTTACCATGTATGAGGCCCCAGTTATAAGCTCTAATACCACATGGGAGCATGGGGTGGGGTAAGCTCCACAGATGGTCAAGTGCTGGGCTGCTCTCTCCCCACAACCATCAACATCACCACCAAAGGAAAAAAAAAAATGGTGACGCAGCAGGTTAAGCGCACATGGCACAAAGCGCAAGGACCTGTGTAAAGATTCCGGTTCAAGCCCCCTAGCTCCCCACTTGCAGGGGAGTTGCTTCACAACTGATGAAGCAGGTCTGCAGGTGTCTATCTTTCTCTCCTTCTCTCTGTCTTCCCCTCCTCTCTCCATCTCTCTCTGTCCTATCTAACAATGACGACAACAATAATAGCTACAACAATAAAACAACAAAGGTAACAAAAGGGAATAAATAAATATTAAGAATGTATTTAAAGATTATTTTCTAAAGGAATATTGAATGTGTATTTATCCCCTTTCACATTATTTCCTATTAATTTTAACTATAACCCATTACTGTCTTTATTTTCCCTATGTACTTTGTGAACTATAAAACAAATGGAAGCTATTGCTTTTGCAATTTTTCTTTACAACTTTTTATTGTTTTTATTTATTGGATAGAGACAGCCAGAATTTGAGAGGGTAGGAGGAGATAGAGAGAAAAAGAGGAGAGAGAGAGAAAGAGAGAGAGAGAGAGAGAGACAGGGAGAGAGAGAGAGAGAGGGAGAGAGAGATCTGCAGCACTGCTTCACCACTTGCAAAGCTTTTGCCCTGCAGGTTGGGACTAGGGGCTCAAATTCAGGTCCTTGAGCATTATACCATGTGCGATCAACTAGCTGTACCACCACCCAGTCCCCAGCATTTGCGATTTATAAATAATGTAATTTAAAAGCAGTCACATGCAAAAAAATTCCCAATGAGTTCTCATACAGTCTATTTGCTTTTGTTCCTATTGCCATTCTAAGAATTTTAAAGCACTTTTTAAAGTGGTAATTTTCTTTTATATGTCTTAATAGCACCTAAATACTCATAAATCTGTGAATCACCATAAATGGGCATAGCAGACTTGGAAATCATAAATCAGACATGCTGGGTTTGGCTTAATACCATAAATTTGTATGACTTTAACAAGTAACCAAATCTCTGAGTTGTAAGCATTTACAAGGTTGTAAATATTCATTGAAGTAATATATTTGTGTATTTCAGGTGCATACATATGTCTGAAAGAATACTAGTTGTATCTCTGCCTTGATTTTCCCCTTGTAATTTAGTCTATTGAGAGAAGCTCCTAGTGACTTTGTTATAATAGATGAAAATACATTTCCATGTTTGGTATAGCATGGACCAGTGGATTGACACGTAATATTCACTCATACAATATTTTTTATTATTGATTTAATAATGATCAGCAAGACCATAGGATAAGAGGGGTACAATTCCACACAATCCCCACCACCAGAGTTCCATAGCCTATCCCCTCCCTTGAAAATTTTCCTATTCTGTCTCTCTGGGAGCATGGACCCAGGATCATTATGGGGTGCAGAAATGGGGAGATCTGGCTTCTGTAATGGCTTCTCCACTGGACATGGGCATTGGCAGGTCGACCCATACTCCCAGCCTGTTTCTATCTTTCCCTAGTGGGGCAGGGCTCTGGAGAGGTGGGGTTCCAGGGTACATTGGTGAGGTCTTCTGCCAAAGGAAGACAGGTTGGCATCATGGACAATTTTAACTGCTATTCTGTTCCTCTTCTCTGCACCAAACAAATGCTGTGCCATGGGGGAAACCATATGAGAATCCCTCACTCACTCTTTTTTTTTTTTTTCCCCTCCAGGGTTATTGCTGGGCTCGGTGCCTGCACCATGAATCCACCGTTCCTGGAGGCCATTTCTTTCCCCTTTTTTGTTGCCCTTGTTGTTGTAGCCTCGTTGTGGTCATTATTATTACCATCGCTGATGCTGTTTGTTGTTGGACAGGACAGAGAGAAATGGAGAGAGGAGAGGAAGACAGAGAGGGGGAGAGAAAGACAGACACCTGCACACCTGCTTCACCGCCCATGAAGCGACTCCCCTGCAGGTGGGGAGCTGGGGGCTCAAACCTGGAGCCTTACGCCAGTCCTTGCGCTCTGCGCCACGTGTGCTTAACCCACTGCGCCACCACCCGATCCCCTCACTCACTCTTAAGAGCTGATCAAGATGGTCAGGATTTAACAAACACTGTTTCACTACAGAACTGGGCATAGGCTGGCAAGATAGCTCACCTGGATAGTATGTCTGCTTTGTCCTGCATATAAGCATGGTTCCACCCTAGCCCCCTCACACCACACTGTGGACTGCTTGGTGCTGTGATATCTTTCCCTTACTCCCTCTGATTCTCTTTCTCTTTTAATTTTTTTATAAACTATCAATTTTATTTGATAGAACAGAGAGAAATCGAGAAGGTGGAGAGATCGAAAGGGAGAAAGAAACAGAGACACCTGCAGCCCTGCTCTACCACTTGTGAAGTTTTCCCCCTGCAGGTGGGGACTGGGGGCTTGAACCTGGGTCTTTGTACATGGCAATACATGCTCTTAACTTTGTGCACCACCACCCAGCTCTGCTCCCTTTTTCTAAAAGAACTAGAGTAATTTAATTATTTTATTTAATTTAACCGAAAGGGACTGTGTATGAAGAAAGACACTGAAGACATGTCCAATCAAGTAGTGTAGTGTAGTGGTGATGACTCCGAGGCTGACATTTTGCCATAATTTGGGCAAATTCTGAGGCCTCTGAGTTTGAATAATTTAAGAAATTAAATTATTAATTTAATTTGGGGGAGACATCTGTTAGTTTTGTATCTCTTCTCAGATTGACAATAATTAGACGTGCTGTCTTCAAATGGGGGAAAATGGCAAGTCAAATGACTTTTATTTGATTCATTCTGGAAAACAATGGTTTTTCACATTTTAAACCACATTTGGTGTAACTTAAACTTTTGGTTTTTTTTGTTAAAAACTATTTGAAAAATCGTATTACTACTTTATCCCATATCATATACTCTAATTGGAAAGCGTTAAGCTTTTTAGATAAAAAATTTAATCACTTTAAAAACCAACTATGAAGCCTTTTTTCTTTCCCTTTATTGGGAGGTTAAAAAGGATTGCCATTAAGTTGTTGACACATAGCTACAACTTCTCATCTCCCCAAGATAGGTGTCTGCAATTACTCTCAGTTTAGGTACTTTCCCACCATGTACCAGGGCCCCAGAAACGCCCCCCCCACACACACCAAGTACTGTCCCTCCGTCCCTCCCCCTCCGTCCCCAGAGTCTTTTGTTTTGGTGAAATGCATCACACCAAGTTCAAGTTTTACTGTGTGCTGTCCCTTTCTGTCCTTGTTTCTTAAGTTCCACTTATAAGTGAAACCATTTATCCTTCTCCGTTTGGTCTATCTCACTTAATATGATTTATGTTATATTATTAAGCCACACACATCCTTATTTTAAAGGGTACAGACAGTACAGATGAGACTAACAACTTAGGCTTCCAGACAGGGTCTGATCCACACTGAAGTAGCTAGAACTATAGTCGTAATTTACTGGTTTAGGACCAGAGGACCCTGTGCTCTACAAAGGGACTGCTCCACAGTTGAACTTGCTTGATATATCCTAGTGGAATTATGTGTGATGGAAGAGGTTCAAACGAATATTAATAAGTTCATTCATTTGTCTCATTGTTTTTGGAAAAGATACTTGTTAGATTTTTGTCTGGAGTGTGTTAAAATAGATGTAGTGACTCTTATTTTGTCACTTAACTTCTCCTAATAATGCACCGGTTTTCTTTTTAAAAAACATTTTCATTTGCTTATTATTGGATAGAGACAGAGAGAAATTGAGAGGGGAGGGAGAGATAGGGAAAGAGACAGACACCTGCAGACCTGCTTCACCACGTGATAATACACCCGTTTTCTTCTGCAGAGCCACCTTTGCCACTCATAGACGGTGAGGTTTCATCATCACCTTTGACTCCTGACTCGTGGTGCATCCCGTGAGTACCCATTTACTGGGGAAACTGACGATCCTTCCTAGCTGACTGAATCCACATGGGTCCCAGTCACTTTCAAAGCCAGCAACAAGCAGACATCAGGCTCAACCTGACGCTGTTGACTGGCTACGGAAGAAGGGCAAACGCTAGAAGAAGAATAGGTGTTAGCATTTGATCTTGTAGTACCCTTGGAGAACATCACTGAGTGAACCAAGGAGCCTGTAAGACATGTGGAACCTTTGCTCATGTGGTTGGGAGGTGAGTCTTTACATACCTACCCCAATATCACACAGCTTGTATATAGTGGAAGAAATGAGTAGGGCCAACTGCTGAACAGGGTTCTTCAGGGACAGCGTTGAATGCCAGACAGAAGCATTCAAAACCAGTTTTCAGGTGCCAGGAAGTTGGTTTTTGAAAAGTGATATATATGAAAATTGGTGTTTTTGGAGGATTAGTCTGGCAGCTGTGTGTAGGATAGAATCAAGTAAGAAAAGAATGCAGGCTAAGAGACCATTCAGTCTTTACAAGGCACTGTAATTTACTACAGCGTTGAATTTACATTCTTGCCCAGATGTGAAGGAAACTCTTATCTGGAAATTGTGGATGTTCTTTGTTTGTCCCTTAAAGCATTTGTTTTTGCACAGGAACTGGTTCTGTTATAGGTTTGTACATATGCATGAAAATCAAGCCTTTCTTTCTATGTATGGGACCTAGGTTCAAGTCTGGTCACCGCTGTATTGTAAGCAGTTTTGGTGCTGTGGTTTTTTGTTTGTTTGTTTTGTTTTGTTTTTAATCTCTCTCTTTTTCTTTCTGTTTCTCTCTTTACTTCTATGTTTCTGTCTCTCTCTATTTCTGAAAAAAGACATTCAGAAGTGATGAAGCCTTAGTTTTGAAAAACATAATAATGCATTTTGAAATGTTAACATGGTACTAAAAAACAAAACAAAAACCTCAAGTAAGTAAAGTAATATCACTGACTTGAATCCTACCTGCCAGGGACGCAATATTCAGGCATATGTATTTATGGATGAATAATGCTTTAAGATTTTCTTGATTCTCACTTATGTCTTGCACTTCTGTGTACAGAAGATTAAACATCTCTTGCCAATTCCTACCAGTTTGCTTTGATTTCTTTACCTATAAAGTCATATGAACTAGAAAACCACAGTCTTTATGTTACAATTGTGTCTCAGAAAACAGAACAGCAAAATGTGGGTGATTTTCTGGATGGTATTTTTAATTTATTCTAAATTTATTTATTAGGGGATTAATGTTTTACAGTCAAAAATAAATACAATAGTTTGTACATGCATAACATTTCTCCGTTTTCCACACAACAATACGACTCCCACTAGGTCCTCTGATTGGTGTATTTTTAAAAACATGTAGAGTGGGCAGTGGGAAATCCACAGAGGAAAGAAGAGCAGGAAGAAATGGGGTGACTAGGGCTATCATGTGCAAGGACCTGGGTTTGAGCCCTGCTCCTACATGCAGAAGGGATACTTCATAGAGAGTGAAACAGATTTGCAGGTGTCTATCTTTCTTCCTCTCTAACACCCCCCTCTCAGTTTCTCCCTGTTCTATCAAATAAAATAGATATTTAAAAGAAAGAACAATAAAGGGCTGTCAGTTACAGCAGATTTATGTTGCCAACACCGATTCTCAGTGATAACTCTGGTGGCAAGAACAAAAATTAGAACACAACAAAACAAAGTAAAAACAAAAACAAAGCAAAATATAACAAAAAACCTGGGGTGACTCATCAGAGAACACTTTTATTCCAGAGACTCACCCCCAATCTTGGAATTGTCATTCTACACTCACAGGAGAGAGAGAGAGAGAGAGAGAGAGAGAGAGAGATTTTCCAGTCCTGGGCACCAGATTCCAGATGCTTTCTTAGTAAATATCTTTTTTTAAACTTTATTTTATTTGATAGAACAGAAAGAACTTGAGAGGGAGGGGGATGTAGAGAGGGAGAGAGACAGAGAGACACCTGCTGCACTGCTTCACTGTTCCTGAAGCTTTCCTCTTGCAGGTGGGGGCTGGGGCCTTGAACCAAAGTCCTCGTGCATAGTAATGTGTACACTTAACCAGGTGTGCCACCACCCAGCCCCCCCAAATATCTTTATTTGTAACCATTTATTTCTTGCTCCAGACTTTGAGAAAACACTTGTTCAAAGACATACATTTTATATATTGGAAACTGAAGTCAACAAAAACAAGTCAGCTAGAGGAAATTTTGTTTTGTTTCTGCTGTTAAGAGGAAAGAAAGGACAGATCAGGGGAAAACCCAGTGTGTCAGTGACCAAATAAAAATCACAGCATTGACACACAATAAGCTGTAGGGCCCCTAGTCTTTCTCTCTCTGGGAGTATGGACCAAAAATTTTTATGAGATGCAGAAGGTGGGAGGTCTGGCTTCTACAATTGCTTCTTCATTGGACATGGACACTGACAGGTCAATCCATATACCCAACCTGTTTCTCTCTTTCCCTAGTCAGGTAGAGCTCTGAAGAGGTGGGGTTCTGGAGAGGTAGGGTTCTGGAGAGGTGGGGTTCCAGAACACATTGGTGAGGTCATCTGCCCAGGGAAGTCAGGTTGGTGTCATGGGCGCATCTACAACTTGGTGGTTGAAAAGCATTAAGATATAAAGCAGAGCAAATTGTTTAATAATCAAGAACCTAAAGGCAAAAATATAGCAGATGAGATTTGGGGTCTTCATGTTGGAAGAAGATAGGAAGTCAGACTATTTCTGTCTGAAATTACCAGTTGCACCACTTCCTGGCCTCAACATTGCATTGTTATCATTTCACTCCTGCTTTGTCATGCTGTTTTGATCCCTTTTTAAATGCACATATACTTATGCTATTACCACATTTTTTTTCATCCGATCAGATTTTTCTCCTAAAAATAGGGAAACTTTATAAAGAAGGAATAATGGAGAAGAGAAGGAGATACAAGTGCATTCAGAGAAAAGGTGGGGAGCACAAAAGTCAAACAAGAGTGCATGAGCAGCCCCAAGCCAATACAGCACATCTGTCTTAGTGGAGAAAACGAGATTTTTTTTTTTTTAAATCAGTCATATTTGACACCACTAGTATGGAGAGAAGCTTAATTCCATTGCAAAAGAAGGGCAAACTCAAGTTGTACATTGTAGAATGTAAGTACTCATAGATTAACAGAAGTTCACTAACCTTTCTCCAGTGATCATTAAAAATTTGTAATCTAGAAATGTTTCCCACCAGTGATTCACAAAGGCTTTTATGGGATGACATTGCTTTTCTAGAAAGAAGGGATCGTGGCTTCAGTTGTCTCAATAGACAACTTTCAATGATACTCAGAAGTTATCTGTTTCAATAAAGGCAAAGACTTAAAGCTGTGGAAAGAAGACTAATTCCCACCTCTTTATCAACATCCTCTTTCTTCTCATCAAGAAATCCAAACAATTATGAACACTATAATAACTTTTTAGCAGAGTTTGGGATTAAGGATTATGGTTGTGTATACAGCCATAAGAAGAAACTAGAAGAATCTATTTTAAGTGCCAAAAGATCATTTCAGATGAAATATCAGTAATATGTAAAGAGGAAGTCGCAACACCTAAGTGTTCAATGACAACAAAGTGGTTGACATAAACAGTACATCAATATAAAAATAAAATAGCCGGGAGCCAGGCGGTAGCGCACCAGGTTAAGCGCAAGGGCACACAGTGAAAAGCACAAGGATCCTGGTTTGAGCCCCTGGCTCCCCACCTGTAGGGGGGTGGCTTCACAAGCGGTGAACCAGGTCTGCAGGTGTCATATCTTTCTCTTCCCCCCTCTCAATTTCTCTTTGTCCTATCCAACAACAACAACAGCGACAACAACAACAACAATGGAAAAAAGATGGCCACCAGGAACAGTGGCTTAGTAGTGCAGTCACCAAGCCCCAGCGATAACCCTGGAGGCAAAAATAAATAGCCATTTTGTTTTCAAATATTTACAGCTGCATAATGGAGCTCCTAAGGGTCCTGGGTGCCAGCACTCCTTCCTAACAAGAAAAATCTCAACAAAGTGAAAAATTAACAACTTTAAAAAATTCCGGCAGAGAAGTGATGTCACAGGGTGAGTGACTGCTTAAAATCAGAGAGGCAAACAGAGAGATATAGAAATAGCTTATCAGAACAGAAATCTACATGAAGAAACCTTTATGGAAACTGGTACCAGGGCAGGAAGACCAGATATGTCAGTAGTGAACTGTTAAATGGTAGTAACTTGCGTTCCAAACATGAGGTCCTGAATTTGATCTTAGCACCATTAAAAAAATAATAAGGGGGTCAAGCAGTAGCGCAGCGGGATAAGCGCACATGGCGCGAAGCGCAAGGACCAGCTCAAAGATCTTGGTTTGAGCCCTGGCTCCCCACCTGCGGGGGTGGGGGTGTGGGGGAATGTCCCTTCAGGAATGGTGAAGCTGGTCTGCACGTGTCTGTCTTCCCCTTATTTCTCCATTTTTTCTCTATCCTAACCAACAACAACAATAATAACCACAACAATGATAAAACAAGGACAACAAAAGGGGAAAAAATAGCCTCCAGGAGCAGTGGATTTGTGTTGCAGGCACTGAGACCCATCAATAACCCTGGAAGCAAAATAAATAAATACATAAATAAATAAAAATGCCTATTGCAAGGGAAATGACTTTTAAAAACATTTTAATATTAAAATATCAACATGTAATTTAAAAAAAGAGAATGGTTTTTTTATATATATATATATAGAGAGAGAGAGAGAGAGTCAGAGTATCACTTGGGCACACACAATGCTGGGAATTGAACTTGATACCTTATGCCTGTGGATCCATCACTTTAGCAACTACACTACATCTGTAGCCATAGGAACAAAGAATTGTTATAAAGGGCACTTAGGAACTTTAAGTTGTACAGTAGTAGAAAGTTCACACTCTTATTAGCAACCATTTCTTTGTCCAGAACAATGATAATCTAAAAAAATACAATGAAAATTCAAAAGCAAAATATCTAAAATGCAAATACTATCTATGAGCTCTCAAGTGGAGTGTTTTTTTCCCCCTGTGTGCTACTTCTCAGCTATGAAAAGACTTTATTAGTTTATTCATTTATTTATTTTATTTACTAGAGCACAGCTCAACCATAGTTTATGGTAGTGTGGGGGACTGAACCTGGAACTTTGGAATATCTAGCATGAGAGTCTTTTTACATAACTATTATGCTATCTATTCCCACCTGAAAGGACATCATTTAAATTCAGCTTTATGCTATTACTTGTTGTTACTGGGGCCTCGCACATGCAAGGTGACTGTTCCCAGATCATTCTTTCATTCTGGAAGATAGATAGATAGATAGATAGATAGATAGATAGATAGATAGATAGATAGGTAGATAGATACTGATAGAAAAATTGCACTAGAAGTTCTGCTTGTGTCAGTGGGGTTGCTATTCAGTGCAGAGCAGGCCTGGGCTATACACGTAGTAACACAGGCATCTATGACCTATCTTTCTGGCTCAGCATTATGACTTTTTTTAAATAGTCAGACAATCTATCCTACAAAGAAGGGCCCTCCAAATAATGAGGAAATAAATATGCTAGTAGAAGGTGAAAATTGTTTACTTCTTTGAGGTGATGGCACTTAGTGGTTGACTAGTGGAAAATGGTTTCTGTAGATTCCCAAGATTTTCTTTGAGGCAGTTTGGCACTGCAATAAGACATGTAGTTTCTACAGTCTTTCTTTTCTGGATCTGCATCATTAAGTGCCTGGCCATCTTGATTTCACACTGTTGGGGTTTTCCAAATTTTACCCATCTTTTTTGGTTTCTGTTGTTGGCCAGCAGGTGGCAGCTCACTGTAGATGAGCTGTGGGGTAGAAGGGTGGTGTTTTGAAATGATGTCTGACGTCTCCTAATGATGTCTGGGGCTGGAGGTGGTGGTAGTAAGAAGCCTAGACCTCCTTTTTTCCTAAACTAATTTCTGAAAGTGAGCTCAAGTGTGTGGACTTTTTCTTTTTTTACGTTCTGAAAGATGTTTGCAATCATCAGAGAGGGATAAAATGGCAACCTTTGCATGTGTACAATGTGGGAATGAAAATGACTTCAGTCTCTTTAAAAGACTGTTGACTGTTTAAACCAAAGTAAACAATGAGATTTATTGAGATTTATTATTTATTTAAGTGGCAGAGACTTGGGAGTTCCTTTTGCGGAGGGAGAAGTAGAATGCCTCAAAGGCCTCTTGCTCTTCTCAGCGACTGGCTAGAATCCTGGCTTTCTCAGGAGAGATCTGCTCCAGGTCACCAGATCCTCTCCTAGAACAACTCTAGTACAGGGTTACTCAGTTTTCTCATTTGCCAACAAGAGTTTGGCTGGTTAATAATGCATTAAGAGGGAGCCGGGCAGTAGCACAGCGGATAAAGTGCAGGTGGTGCAAAGAGCAAGGATCTGCATAATGATCCCGGTTCAAGCCCCCAGCTCCCCACATGCAGGGGAGTCGCTTCACAGGCGGTGAAGCAGGTCTGCAGGTGTCTATCTTTCTCTCCCCCTCTCTGTCTTCCCCTCCTCTCACCATTTCTCTCTTTCCTATCCAACAATAACGACATCAATAACAACAACAATAATAACTACAACAATAAAACAAGGGCAACAAGAAAGGGAATAAATAAATAAATAAACATTTAAAAGAATGCATTAAGAATGGATTATGTGAACTTTTAATAATTATCCGTGTCTTCCACATAACAATACAATCCTCACTAGGTCCTCTTTCATCCTTGTATTGTTATGTGGAAAACTGAGAAATGTTATGCATGTACAAACTACTATATTTATTGGCGACTGTAAAATATTAATCTCCCAATAAAGAAAAAAATGTTAAAACTAATTAGTGTCTGAAAGCACCTTGTAAACATCCCTTTAAAAAAAAAAATCTCCCCTTCAAAGTTGGAGAAATCTATTTGTACATCACTTCTGCCAAAATATTTCATTCCTTTTAAAAACTTTTCATAGGGAGAAAAGTTATCTATTAAAGGTGTGTCCAGAAGGGGGCATCAGTGACAATAGTCAAGAGAGTTCTTGAAGACAGTTATTAATACATTGCACAGGTGAAAACAGTCAGATAAGACAGAACCAAGTATAATACCTCTTAGTTGGTTTGGTTTGGTTGGTTGGTTGGTTGGTTGGTTGGTTGGTTGGTTGGAATACAGTACTTGGAGTGGAATCAAGGATTTGGAGTATATGAGTGGAGATCCTTAGAACTTGACAATATCAGTACTAATAACCACATGCCATGTAAATCTCCAGGATTAGGGGCACAATGTTTTGGCGTCTTTGCCTCTCACTCTGTGTCCTAGTCCTTAAATCCTAACATGAAATTTAAAATAAAAAATCAGACTGGAGTGGCAATTCAGGAGTAAAGGCATGTACCAAATCATGGATTCTAATCCCAACATTGTATGCCAACACAACACAACACAACACAACACAACACAACCAAAAATGGACAGAACTGGAGGTTATTATGCTTAGCAAAATAAGTAAAGAGATGAAAGACAATTACTGAATGGTTTCATTCATGTGGAATCTAGAGAACTGATATGCATGAACTAAAAAAAAAAAACAGAAGCAAGCAAACTATTTCTAAGATTTGTGAGAACTATGGTGGTTATCTTTGGGAGGTGGGAGGAATGGGAACACAGAACTCTGGTAATGAGTGTGGTATGGAATTTATAATTCCACACTGTAATCTTACAACCTTATAATCTACTATTAATCACAAATAAAAAATAAAAGTAATAGAGCGAAAATAACATCATTTAAGTTATATAAAACTATGAATTTAAGTGTGTTATTTATAAAAGTATATATATACAATTTATATAAGCACACTTAGCCGAATTTGTACTGGAGTTGGTGTATTGCACCAAAGTAAAAGACTCTGGGGTAGGAGGGGGGAAGGGTTCAGGTCTTGGAACATGATGGCAGAGGACCTAGTGGGGATTGTATAGTTATGTGGAAAACTGGAAAATATTATGCATGTACAGACTATTATATTTACTGTTGACTGTAAAACATTAATCATTCAATAAAGAATTTAAAAATTATATAAGTTTATTATATATATATATATATATAAATCTTTTAAAACTATTTTTGTTTCACTGTTCTTTGTTTGAACACCCTCTACCTATTCCTTCCTCCCCTTCATGCTTTAATGTGGTCACATATTTCTACGGCTTGTGTTTCTGAATCCGTTTCACTGTGTATCACCTTGTTGAGAGTTAAATTCCCCTTGTTTCTTTCTCTGTGGCACTCCTTTCAATAAATCTTGTAAGGCAGGTCTGGTAATGGAAAACTCTAATATTTGCATGTCTGGTACTGTTTTGATTTCTCCTTCATATTTGAATGATAGTCTTGCAGGGTAAAATATGCTTAAGTGCTAGTTGTTGGCTTTTAAAACCTTGACTATACCACTCTACTGTTTCCTGGCCTCCATGGTTCCTGTAGAAAAATCTGGTGTGAGTCTTACTATACTGCTTTTATAAGTCACATTCTTCTTTTCCCTGGCAGCTTGTAAAGTGTTTTCATTGTCCTTGACTTTTGATAATTTCACAATGATGTGTCTGTGAGTAGGTCTATTTGGGTTTAGAATTCTGGGACTTCTCTTTGCTTCCTGAACATCTATATATTTACCAAATCACAAATTTGGAATATTTTCTGCTATTATTTCTTTGAACATGGTTTCTTCTCCCTTCTTTCTCTCATCTTTTGCTAAGACTCCTATAATTCTGACATTTGCTTTTTATAATGAAGTCTTTAATCTCTTGAAGAGTTGCTTCATTTCTTCTAAACCTTTTTCTTCCTATTTTGAACTCAAAGAGTGTTGTCATTTTTTTTACTTCTTTTTTTTAAGTTTTATTTATAAAAAGGAAACACTGACAAAACTCCACACAATTCCCACCACCAGAACTCCATATCCTATCCCCTCCCCTGAATAGTGTCCCTATTCTTTGTCCTTCTGGGAGTATGGACCCAAAATCATTGTGGGATGCAGAAGGTGGAAGGTCTGGCTTCTGTGATTGCTTCCCCGCTAAACATGGGTGTTGACAGGTCAATCCATAGTCCCAGCCTGCCTCTCTCTTTCCCTATTGGGGGCAGGGCTCTGGGGAAGTAGGGCTCCAGGACACATTGGTGGGGTCATCTGCCCAGAAAAGTCCGGTTGGCATCATGATAGCATCTGGAACCTGGTGGCTGAAGAGTTGACATATAAAGCCAAACAAATTGTTGACCAATCATGAACCTAAAGTCTGGAATATTGCAGATGAAGGTTTGGGGTCTCCATTTTGAAGATAGCTAGTAGGCCTATTTTAGTCATATTCCAAAGGGCCCTTGACTATACTAGTTTTTCCTGAGCCTGAAATCTGAAATGCAGGTGGATCCAACTTATTGTCTGGGGAGATGATGTCATGGATAGAAAAAGGGCTAGAAATTTGCATCAGGGAAGACAGTAGCTTCCAAATATGGAAAAGGTGTATAAATACTGTTGACTGTAGACCCCAGCGATTTGATCTGGGGCCCATATTCAGCTTAGCAGCCTATCTCTGCATCCCTGTAGATCTGATTAGGCTGGCATCAGCAGATGCAGTATCATTTGGTATGAATTGAGAGAAGCATGCAGGAAAGTGAGCCCCATCCTAGAGGTCCCAGGACTGGGGGAATTATGCGCTTTATAGAGGAAGCGGGAAGTTCCTGCTGTCTTAAGGGTTAAAAAGGCAATAGATAGTTATTGCTATAATCAAATTATTTGGCAATTGGGTTAACTTTGAAGATCCTATTGTTAGGATTTGCTGTATCATACACAACATCACCATAACTTACGTCCTTTGACATTATTTATATATAGTTATGTCTTATAAAGTAATGCTACCAGTTGCTTCTTTTCTCCCTGGTCTAAGCTTTTAGAAAGGTCAACATTTCAAAGAACAAGTCATTATTAGAAATGTATTAACAATTTGAGAATACTGTTAAAATTCAGTCTGGGGAGTTGGGCGGTAGTGCAGCAGGTTAAGCTCAGGTGGTACAAAGCACAAAGACTGGCATAAGGATCCCGGTTTGAGTCCCCGGCTCCCCACCTGCAGGGGGGGTACTTCTGCAAGTATCTATCTTTCTCTCCCCCTCTCTGTCTTTACCCCTTCCCACCGGCCAATAAATCTTTTAAAATAAAATGTGAAAATGTTTATTTCCCTATGCATGAGATATTGTTATTATATTTTAATTTCTTTACAGATATATTATTTTAAAAAATATTTTATTTATTTTATTTTTGAGAGAGCGACAGAGAGAGAGAAACAGACAGAGAGAGAAACACCAGAGCACTGCTCAGCTCTGGCTTATGGTGGTGTGGGGAATTAAACCTGGGACTTTGGAGTCTCAGGCATGAGAGTCTTTTTGCATAACCATTATGCTGTCTCCCCACCCAGAAATATTATTTTTAATATACTTTTTTACCTCTTTTTATTTTACTGTTCTCTGCTGCAGAACTGAAACAGATCCCAGATCCCAATCTTGACCCTTTTTTTCCCCTTCAGGGTTATCATAGGGACTCAGTGCTGGCACTCGGGATGCATTGCATCGACCTTCCCGTGGTGCATCCCGTGAGTACCCATTCACTGGGGAAACTGACGATCCTTCCTAGCCGACTGAATCGACATGGATCCCAGTCACTTTCAAAGCCAGCAACAAGCAGCAACCTGACGCTGTTGACTGGCTACGGAAGAAGGGCAAACGCTAGAAGAAGAAGTGCTGGCACTTCAAAACTAGTGCCCTTGGCAGTCTTTTTACTTTTTCCTATTTTATTGGATAGAACAGAGAGAAATTTAGGGGGTAGGGGAGATAGAGAAGGAGAAAGACACCTGCAGGTCTACTTCAGCATTTGTGAAGCATCCTCGCAGCAGGTGGGGATGGGGGTGGGGTGGGGTGGGGCTTGAACCCTGGTCCTTGTGCAGGTTGTTGCACACGGTGCTATGTATGCTTAACCAGTGTGACACTGCCTGACCCACCCTACCTAACTCCCCAGCCCCATTTTTTCTTTCTTTTCTCTTTCTGGGTGAAAAAAAAATGACCCAACATGGTGAAATTGTGATGGTCAAGACCCTGACCTCACAAAAAATAAACATACAGTTTAACAACAAAAAAGAACCCGATTTAAAAAAAAAAAGCGGGAGCCGTGTGTAAGGATCACTTCGAGCCCTTGGCTCCGCGCTAGCATGGGGTCACTTCACAAGCAGTGAAGTAGGTCTGCAGGTGTCTATCTTTCTCTCCCCTTCTTTGTCTTCTCCTCCTCTCTCGATTTCTCTCTGTCCTATTCAACAACAATGACAGCAACAACAACAATAATGATAAACCACAAGGGCAAAAAAGGGGAAAAAATAGCCTCCAGGAATAGTGAAGGCACTGAGCCCCAGCAATAACCCTGGAGGCAAAAAAAAAAAAAAAAGCAGAAGATTTAAATAGGTTCTTCTCCAAAGATGACATCCAGATGGTCTAGGGACATAGGACAAAATGTTCCACAACACCTGTTACTGGAGAAATGCAAATTAAAACCACAATGTGAAACTACTTTATACTAGTGAGAATGATTTCCATCAATAAGATTGGAAACAAGTGTTGTTAAGGATCTGGAGAAGAAGGAAACTTAACACACTACTGGTTTTGAAAAGGGTATGGCAAGTCTTTAAAAATGTAAAAATGGAAATACCTTTGATCCTAGTACCAGTCTCCTATGTCATATATCCAAAGGACATGAAAACATGACTACTATGCTCAGACCTCCAGTAATCATAATAGTTCAAATATGGAATCACCCTAAATTTCAATTAACAGCCCATTAACAAGATAAAAAAAGCTGTGGTGTGAAACTATACTCTAGAATCGTTTAGTACCAGCAACTCTGGCAACCTAGTCTCAGAAATTGGCTCCCTTCCCAAGAGTGAATATTAAAGGAAAATATCTCAATGAATTTCACCAGAGCACAGCTGGAACTTCTGGTAAGTAAATATCTTATAGATCTATAAACTAATGTTAGACAAAAAAAAAAGTGGGTGAAACTCATAGTTTCAAATAGACTGGTCTTGACAAGCAAATAATTATACAGCTACCTAGACACAAAATAACATTAATCTCAGGTGGATAGTAAAGCACATTTTTAGGCTTATTCCAGTCTATCTAGCAATAAAGCAAAGAAAGGGAAAGCTCATTTAGGATCACTCTAGAAAACAACAGGAATTAGTTGTAAGTCAGTTTCTTCAAAGTGAAATTTGATGAATAATATAGCAGTGAAATCTCTCCATCACAAAAATAATGTCAAAGGCAACAATATAAACATTGCAAACATAATAAAAGTAGACACATCCCAACCAAAGGGGGTGAGGGAAGCAGAATCTATTAGAATCCAATGCATCAACAGAATCAAAATTCTACAGTGTAGTGACAAAATAATCTAGAAAAGAACTGCTTAGATCAGCACAACATTTTTTTTTTTTAGCACATTAAAGTTAGACAGACATTTATTGAGATTGACAAATTTTCCTTCTTTCTAGATAAATTTCAAATGGGCAAGTTGATAATACAGATGTTTTTTTCTGGAAATATTTTGACCTAAAAGAAACAACAACAAAATCACATTACTTTTTATGTGAATTAAACCAAAATTTAAGAAAACACAGCTCTTTCCTTTTTCTCCTCAATCAAAATCTTGACTTCTGGCAGTTATTTCATGGAAACTATTGAAGGCAAACAGAAGACACCTTTTGTGGCTGTCTCCTTCCAGAATTGTAAACTTTTATTTATGAAATGTTGGAATGTGAAAAGTGCTTTTCCAAGTCAAATAGACTTTTCCTCACCTTGTTCTCTTTTCTGTGGCATCTCTTTCATTGCTTCCATGATGTGCTTTGTGAATTCACATAATTTGGGACTTTGTCCTCTTCTCTTTGACACACCATCTGGTTTACTTCCCTCAGTGATGTGATCAACTCCCTTATGCAAAGTAATGATTGTTACCTTTACTGGAGATGTCAGACATGTAATGAGAACTCTATAAAGAATATGTTGGTAACAAGAAGGGTGTGATGTCATGCCATCTTCAACACATTTTGCAAGCAGATGATTACACAGAGGTATAACACAACTCTGACTTCTCAAGAATTTATATGCTTTCTATGCTTTCCCAAGTTGTAATAAAAGATTACCATTGTGGGGGGGGGCAGATGGTGACACACCCTGTTGAATGGCACATATTACCATGCTCAAGGACCCAGGTTCAAGGCCCCCCACACACACACCTACAGGAGGAGTGCTTCATGAGTGGTGAAATAGCACTGCAGGTGTTTATCTTTCTCCCTCTCTACCTCTCCCTCCCTTCTCAATTTCTCTCTGTCCTATCTAATCAAATAAAAAAAAAAAAAACCAAATTAAAAAAAAGATTACCAGTACAACAAGGCTTCTTCTAAGTGTACTCAAAACATATACAAAAAAGGGTACTATTCAGTATATTGGATGATAAGCCTTATTTACTTGACAATAAATAAGCTTAAAAACAACAAAGGGGGAGTCGGGCTGTAGCACAGCAGGTTAAGCGCAGGTGGCGCAAAGCACAAGGACCGGCGTAAGGATCCCGGTTCGAACCCCGGCTCCCCACCTGCAGGGGAGTCGCTACACAGGCGGTGAAGCAGGTCTGCAGGTATCTATCTTTCTCTCCTCCTCTCTGTCTTCCCCTCCTCTCTCCATTTCTCTCTGTCCTATCCAACAACGACAACAACAATAATAACTACAACAATAAAACAACAAGGGCAACAAAAGGGAATAAATAAATAAAATTTTTAAAAAACAAAGGTAGGCATGTTACATTTATTATAGAATAATTATTTATGCATTTGAATTAATACTTTATTGGTAAAAATTAGATACCCAGGCCAGTTGGTAGTACACACTACAGTGCACAAGGGCCCAGGTTCGAGCCCCCAGTCCCCACCTGCAGGGGGAAACCTCTGCTAGTGGTGAAGCAGATCTGCAGGTGTCTCTCTGTCTCTCTCCCTCTCTGTCTCCCCCTCTTGGTTTCTGGCTGTCTCTATCCAATAAATAAATAAAGATAATAAAAATGTTTTTAAAAATTAGATACCCCAATTTCTGATTGCTTTCTCTTTACGAGACGCCAAGGAAATAGTTAAAGTATATCAATCACAGTGATTCTTGTGAATCCTTGAGAAAAGGATACACACACCTACAGTTTTTTTTTTAAACAGCTCACATATTTATTACTGAATCAGGAAACAGGAAGAGATACGAGGCTGAGTGTGTTTCTGATCAAGTGTGCCAGACATTGGTGCTTCACTCAGGATGCTCAGTGGTCTATCTCAGCATAAGTATGTGTGCATTTTAGGGAAATCCTTATAGACCAGCTTTGTTCTTCTCCCATGTCTCCTCTTGGAGTTGTATCTGATTTTATTACCAGCTTCCATCCAAATCCACCGGGGGATGGGATGGTTCTGCTTTTGCTTCCTAGCCAGGAAGCTCTTGATTCTGAAAGTCTTGAGGACTTTGGACATGGCCAGGACAAGTCAGTCAGTCTGCCAGCACGATGGTGGAGAAAAGGAGAGAAAGAAGCCGCACACAATAGGAAAGCCATCAGGGGAGGGAGGGGATACGGAGGTCTGGTGGTGGGAACTGTGCGAAGCTGTACCCTTCTTATCCTATGGTTTTGTCAGTGTTTCCTTTTTATAAATAAAATTATAAATAAACAAATTTTAAAAAGAAGCCACACACCTACTTTTAAATAGACTCCCAGTAAAAGCCTTTGTTTTCATGTATTTTTTCTTTCTAACAGACCATTTGGGAGGAAGTCAAATTTCATTAGTGAAGGAATATCAATTACTAATCTGAAATACTTTTTTACATTAAAAAGGGCCAGGTTGAAAAATCTTATGTCTATGTCTAACACCAATATAAACAAAATCGTACTCAAGACAATTTAAGAAAAAGTAAAAACATCTTAGTTATGAATAGCCATACTCTCCTAACTCTTTTTATTTTAACTAGTAAAGATTTAACAATTTCACAATAGTATATAAAGCTATAAGAGTGGGTGGTATAGTTTTATGCGTGTGTGTGTGTGTGTGTGTGTGTGTGTGTGTGTGTGTTAGTGTACCCACTACCAAAATTCTATATCTGTCTACCTCTAATAGTCACCATAGTTCACACAAAGTCTGAAAGACAGTTCAGTTACTATTTTTGAAAGCTTGTTTTAGCTCTCTATATTCTTTATGTAATTAAAACTATAAACATAGGGTGTATGGGGAGTCGGGCTGTAGCGCAGCGGGTTAAACGCAGGTGGCGCAAAGCACAAGGACCGGCATAAGGATCCTGGTTCGAACCCCGGCTCCCCACCTGCAGGGGAGTCGCTTCACAGGCGGTGAAGCAGGTCTGCAGGTGTCTATCTTTCTCTCCTCCTCTCTGTCTTCCCCTCCTCTCTCCATTTCTCTCTGTCCTATCCAACAACGACAACAACAATAATAACTACAACAATAAAAAAACAACAAGGGCAACAAAAGGGAATAAATAAATAAAATTAAAAAAATTTAAAAAAACATAGGGTGTATATATTCTTCCACATTAGTGTATTCACATCCCCTGGATATATGCCTATGAGTGGTAAGGCTTAATCACAAGGTATTTCTATTCAAGGTAATTTCCTACTATTTTTTCTGAGAGGCTGCATCAGTTTGCATTCTTATTAACTGTGTATCAGAATTCCTTTTCCTCCACATCCTTATCTTTTGTACTTTAGGATCTCACTTCACTTGTCATGTGAAAAACTAACTGATGTGTATGACAAGTCTCAATTTAGAATTTCACCCCAATGAAATTCTCTAGTACACTTCTTGGAGTACTTAATAGCCTCTTTGTTATTTTTAAATTATTGCTAATCTAGGAGCTAGAGAACCAAAATACACTGCTTTACATATGAAAATAATTTTGAAATTATTAGTAAAATTTAATTAAGTTAATAATAAGTTATCAATTGAAGACGTGGGATTCTATCAAACTTTTAGCTATCAAACATTTAAAGGCACACAATTACTTTTGAGGTTAGATTATTCTCATGTGAAAAAAATTTCTTTGGGAAATATATTCACATTCCTATGAGACATGAAAAAAAATTTTCATTACAGGGAAAGGAAACTTAAATCAGTCAGCTGAAAGTGCTCTCTGAATGTTTTGTGAAGTAATCCTGTTTGGTCTGATTTTCTAGTTTATTTTGTTAAGTTTGAGAGGACTCACAAAATTTCCCATATAAATTAGTGATAATTGCTCCTTTGCTCTATGTAATTTCAATTCATGGACAGTTTTCATAATGACAATCTGTCTCCTTTTGGATACGAGAACAAATCCATAATCTGGAGATGCAGTGAGGAGGAGAGGCCACATGGAGGCAGTGAAGTGACTATTCCAAAGCAGAGCCAGGATTTGAGTTTGGAAATTAGGAAAACACTAAGGAAAGTTTAATTGATAATCACAGTTGGTATGGAGAGCCGAGAATGCTGAGTTGGATGTTTACTAATATTTTACATTCTAATCCAGTTCCAGGGTTCCTAGTGTCTCTGACTTTTCTGGTTGAAGTATTAAGGACACCCTAAGAAAGATTAATTAGTCCTCAGAAGGAAGGAACACGGTGGGTATAAAACAAGGAAAGTTTCTCAAAAGCCTGAATAAAGGCATTATAACAGAGTACCACAAGACAGAGTGGTTTAGACATAGAATTAATTGTCTGAAAATGCTGGAGCCTAGATGTCCATGATCAAAGTAGCCTTGCCTGCTTCCTTTTCACTGTGTGTGTCCTCAGCTGGCCTCTTCTTGGAGTGTGTGTGGGGGAAGAGTAGGGGAGAGAGATGAAACTCTAGAATCTCTTACCATCTTAGAAGGACACATGTGCTACTGGATCCCATTTTGAGAACCTCATTTAACCTTTATTGCTTCCTCAGGCCTGATGGTGGCACACCCAAGAAAGTACATCACACATTATCATGTACTAGGACCTGGGTTCAAGACCCATCCCTATCTGTAGGGGGTGAGGAGCTTCAGAAGCAAAGGAGCAGTGCTTCAGGTGTATTTCTCTTTCTCCCATTCTTCTTCCTCTCTATTTCTCTCTGTCTCTATCAAATTAAAAAGTGGGGAAATGGTCACCAGGAGAGGTGGGTTGTCCCAGCAATAACCCTGCTGGCCAAACAAAACAAACAATCTTTCTTTCCTGTAGGCCCTATCTCCAAATATTGTTGGGTTATGTTGCAGGGGAGGAACCAGGAACTCTGTGGCAGAGTGGGAACACAATCCAATTCTCTTTTATTGATCAGAAAAGAATCTGCCTTTATACCTCCTGTGACAGAAGTGGCAGGTCGGAAAAAGGAAGTGACTAGGAGAGGGGGCGGAGCACGAAAGTAGCACGCTTCCATCTAACCAGTGGGGATTAAACCAATGCCCTGCAGGCAGGGTGGGTCTCAGGCAAAACAGTGATTATGTTAATAGACCACAGCATCAAGCAATGCAGCAGCAGACATGGTGTAATGACCAACAAATATAGTCACACCAATGTTTAGAACTTCAATATATGAGTTTCAGGAGACACTGTTCAGTCCAGAACTGTCAGTGTAGTAGAGAGATCATAGAGTGAATTCTTATTGGTCACACCATGATGCTGGGAATGTAAGATGAGAAGATGTCTTTATGAACCTCTGAGATCCAAGTGGACTCATAGCGCTAGAAGCTAAAGTCACATCTTCCAGTTTTAAGGCTGATGCAGGCAAAGCCCTGAAGGGAAGGTATTTTCTTTTCTCAAAAAAATATTTTATTTATTTATTTGAATGATATCATCCAGTAGCCACTCTTCTTTTCTGACTTATCTCACTCAACATAATACCATTGAGGTCTTATCATTTTTAACATCCACATAGTATTCCATTGCATCTATATACAATAACTTTCTTAACCATTCACCTGTTGCTGGGCATCTGGGTTGCTTCAAAGTTTGTGTTTCTATGAACATAGGTGTGCATAGATCTTTTCAGACAGGTGTTTTCTGTTTCCTTTAGACATATACCCAGCAGAGGAATTGTCAGACTAACTACATTCTTGATATATATTTGTACCCATGAGGGAAGGGACCACTCAGGACATCCTTCTTCATGATATCAGATATGATTTCTCTCATTTTTTTTTTACTAAGGGGTTAATGAATGAAAGCATATGTGTCTATTCTCATGTATGGTTTCCCAGCTTGGCACAGTAACTGTCTGCTAAATAATCTCCTTCCTTCTCCCACAATCAAGGACCACAGCCCCCCTTCCCCTGCCAGCCTCCCTATTCCATTCCCTCCACAGAGCCCCTTGCTTTGGTACAGTTTAGCACCCTCTGTGTTCTCCCTTTTTAAAATTTTATTTTATTAAATTTATTTATAATATAAAAATAGAAGTTATCAACAAAACCATAGAATAAGAAGGGTAAAATCCCACACATTTCCCACCACCAGGGTTCCATATCCCATACCCTCCATTGGAAGCTTTTTTATTCTTTATCTCTCTGGGAGTATGGGCCCAGAATCACTATGGGGTGCAGAAGGTGGAAGGTCTGGCTTCTGTAATTGTTTCTCTGCTGGACATGAGCTCAGGCAAAATTAGTAAAGTTACAGGCCCCTTGAAATATACCTAAAATAGCCCCACTAACTTTTTCCAAAACAGAGACCTCAAATCTCACCTGCTATATTCTTGCCTTTAGTTTCCTGATTATTAAACAATTTGTTCTTCTTTATATCATAATGCCTTTTCAGACACCAAGTTACAGATGCTACCATGACACTACCTTGACTTCATCAGGCAGAGGACCTCACCAATGTATCCTGGACACCCACCTCTCCAGAGCTTTGCACCAATAGGGAAAGACACAAATAGGCTGGGAGTATAGCCCGTGTTCTCCCTTTCTGACTCTGCCTCTCAAGTTTCACCTACACATGGAGTCTTCCAGTATTCATCCATCTCTTCCTGACCTATCCCACCTAATACTTTTCCTTCAGTTTCCAGCAAAAGTGAGGTAATAACTGAGATACTTAGAGTTTCTGTTTTGATGTCTTTGATAGTTGACCTTAGTTTACCAACATGGCCATATCACTCTGTCCCTTCTGCTCTCCCTTTTCCTTTATGTTTGCTTTTAATGTTGCTGTTGTTTGAGTTCCCAGTTCTATTCTACCACAGGTTACATCACTTAGAGTTCCTTACTTCTTTTTCTGTAGGACTCCTTTCAATAATGCTTGCAAGGCAGGGTTGGTGGTGGTGAATTCCTTCAGCCATATCCTTTAATGTCATCAACTTTTAGCAAGCAGAAGCCACTAAATTATAAAATGGCCAGCCAACATAATAAATGAATGAACTGCCTCTTACTCCACCAGTCAAAGCAGGGTCAGCCCTCTAAGTTTATGAAGGATAACACAGTCCTTCTGGTGCCAAACACTCCTAACCCTGTAGGTGCTTGTCAGGGACACATACTGTCTGGAAAAGACAGAAAGGTAATGGGAATGGAAGAGACAAAAGATTGGTTTCAGCTTCTGGGGAATGGAGCCCATATCTATTTGTATTTTTTCTCTACTCTATAAGCCCAGGTCATAGCCTAGTGCCTGGAACAGAGTAGAGTGAGTTCTCCAAGACTCATAAGTGTTGCTGTTTGTTCCACTAAAGTCACTCCACAAGTACATGCTGGATATTGTTGAGATGAAAGAGCAGGGGGGTCTAAATTGGGGATGGTAGAATACCATCTATGAAAACTCTGAGTGGCACCATGCCTCTGTTTTCTTTTCATTTGTAACAACAACAGCAAAGGACAGGAAAGGCATCAAAGTGCTAGTCTGCCGTTCATGGCACTGCTCCAGTGCTGTCCTTGGTGTCCCCATGGGATACCCGGGCTCAAACTCAGGGCTTGATACATGGGAAAACATGCATTCTATCAAATGCGTTATCTCCTAATACCTACATTATCAGTATAATTTTCTTTCTTTTATTTATAAAAAAGGAGACATTGACAAAACCATAGGATAAGAGGGGTACAATTCCACACAATTCCCACCACCAGAACTCCGTATCCCATCCCTTCCCCTGATAACTTTCCTATTCTTTAACCCTCTGGGAGTATGGACCTAAGGTCATTTTGGGATGCTGAAGGTGGAAGGTCTGACTTCTGTAATTGCTTTCCCATTGAACATGGGTGTTGACAGGTTGATCCATACTCCCAGCCTGTCTCTCTCTCTTTCCCTAGTGGGGTGAGGCTCTGGGGAATCAGAGCTCCAGGACACATTAGTGGGGTTGTCTGTCTAGCGAAGTCTGGTCGGCATCATGCTAGCATCTGGAACCTGGTGGCTGAAAAGAGAGTTAACATACAAAGCCAAACAAATTGTTGACCAATCATGAACCTAAGGGCTGGAATAGTGCAGATGAAGAGTTGGGGGGGGGGTCCTCCATTTTGTAGATAGCTAGTAGGCATACTTTAGTTATATTCCAAAGGGCCTGTGGCTATACTAGTTTTTTTTTTTCTTTTCCCTGAGCCTGAAATCTGATATGCAGGTAGATCCAAGTTATTGTCTAGGGAGATGATGTCATGGCTGGAAAAAGGACCAGAAAGCTGGATCAGGGATGACAGTAGCTCCCTAATATGGGAAAGGTATATAAATATTGTTGACTGTAAACCCCATTGATTTTCTTAATCTGTACAATTACTTAACCATCCCTAGTGAATGAGCAGAAGCTACCATCAAATTCCTGTCAAGGAGAATCACTAATTAGATGACTTTCCTATTGTTCCTAAGTATAATAATTTTCAGATAAGAAAGTCCAATCTAGCAGCCTTGTGGATGTTTTGACAGTTAAATAGCATCTCTATGTTTAAGGTATTATGATCCTTTCCTTAAAGCAAGACTGTCTTGGCACCTTTCTTGTTACTAGCGTCTTCAAGTAAGTTCCTGATTTAGAAAACTGAACCAGTCTACAAAAGGAATTTTTAGGAGAAAGCTGTCCAAGGAGACTGATTACATGAAATAGCTCTAAGATATAAATAGAAATTCTAAACAACACCCATAGAACGTCCATTAATATTGATAATCAATGTATATTAATGTGGAAAAAACTCAGAAATCAGAGTAACTCAGTAAATAAAAGAAATGGTAGGGACTGGATGGTGGCACAACTGATAGAACACACACATTACAGTGTGAAAGGATCTGAAGTTCAAGGCTCTGGTGCTTACCTGATGGGGGAAGCTTCACAAGCAGTGAAGCAGTGCTGCAGATCTCTCTCTCTCTCTTCCCACTCCTCTCTCAATTTCTCTCTATCCAAAAATAAGTAAATAAAAATAAAAAATGACAAATATAAAATTCCAGAGGAATGAGATCACAGGTCTTTGCCTGTCTTGTTAGCTGCTATGTCATCAGTATTTTAAACAGTTCCAGTCATGCTGTAGTTACACAAAATTGAGTTGTTTTTGATGGTGAAATAGTTTATGGACCTCAAGTAAGGCATGGGATTTATGCTGGGATTTCAAGGACTGGTAGAGCCACACAACAACCAGCAACACCAAAAGACCAAGCATTAAAAGGATACATTTTACTAGATTGGGAGGCCATGATCCATTTTTTTCTTTTAAATTTTTTTTATTATCTTTATTCATTCATTAGATAGAGACAGCCAGAAATCAAGAGGAAGGGGGAGATAAAGAGGAAGAAAATCAGAGACACCTGCAGCACTGCCTCACCACATGCAAATCTTTCCCCCCTGAAGATGGGCACTGGGGCTTTGAACCCAGGTCCTTGTGCATTGTAATGTGCACTCAACCAGGTGCACCACCACCCAGCCTAAGACATTTCAAACCCAATTAACCAATATTTTGTGCATTTCTGGATAATTTCTCTTTGACTTGAGCACACAGATGTCATCCACAGTGAATTTTCTTTATCTCTGTATCCACTCAAGGGAAAAGATTTCAATAGCTGTATGTGGCTACTGGTCATAGTACTAGACAGGGCAGATAAAGAAAGTCAATAAAATCTTTTATTCAAAAGATGTTGTGAACTATGACATAGCTTGATTTCAGTAATTCGATCAACTGGTGATAGTAACACAATTATTTAGTCAAGCACAAAATCTGACTAGGCAAATTTTGCAACATCAGGGCTTCTACTAGAGTGCCTATATTTGCTGTTATTATTGTTGTCTTTAAAATTTCTATATTTATTAAAGAGGGAGTATTACTCTAACATACACTATGCAGGGGATTGAACTTGGACGTCACACTTAGAAATCTTCTGCTTACTATTGTACAACCTCCCTGAGTGCTTCTCTTTCACTGTAGGTTTGATAAAAAGAACTAGTAAAATATATAACTGGGGAAAAAAAAAAAAAAAGAATATGTCATGGCAAAGACTCTCTCTCCTTGGCCAAACTCCAAGTCAGTTTTCTCTGAGTTCTCTTTCTAATTAGGCCCTGACCTTGGGCTCCGTCCAATCTTAGCAAGAATTCTACTCAGTCAAATAATTGGAAATTTCTGCCCCTGCTATCTGATCAAATACCTTATACTCTGCCCGTAATATTGGATCAACCCAGCTTGTCTTCTCGAACAATCCTATCCAGTTGGTTTGAATAGAATTTCCTCCAAAGAGGAGCTGGGCTGTGTAGCACAACAGGTTAAGTGCAAGTGGCGCAAAGTGCAAGGACCGGTGTAAGGATCCTGGTTCGAGCCTCCAGCTCCCCACCTGCAGGGGAGTCGCTTCACAGATGGTGAAGTAGGTCTGCAGGTGTCTGTCTTTCTCTCCACCTCTCTGTCTTCCCTCCTTTCTCCATTTCTTTCTGTCCTATCCAACAATGATGACATCAATAACAACAACAATAACAGCAACAAAAAGGGGAAATAAATAAATATTTAAAAAAATTAAAAAAGAAAAGAATTTCCTCCAAAACCTTTCTGTTTTCCATCCCTTTTATGGATGGAAATCTATTACCAGTGTGATGCAAACCCACTGTGAGTAGCATTCTCTTGTGCTTCTCTTTCTTTTTAAAATGTTTATTATTTCTTTATTTATTATTAGATAGAGATATTAAAAGGGGAGTGGAGATAGAGAGGGGGAGAGATAGAGAGACATCTGTGGCCCTGCTTCACTACTTGTGAAGCTTTCACCCTGCAGGTGGGTACCAGGGGCTTAAACTTGGTCCTTGTGCACTGTAATGTGTGTGTTTAGCCAGGTGTGCCACTGCCTGGAACCTCCTCTGCATCTCCATGTTATCCCTGTGGTGTCTGGGGAGTGAAGGAACTTCTTCTTCTAGTGTTTGCCCTTCTTCCGTAGCCAGTCAACAGCATCAGGTTGAGCCTGATGTCTGCTTGTTGCTGGCTTTGAAAGTGACTGGGATCCATGTGGATTCAGTCGGCTAGGAAGGATCGTCAGTTTCCCTAATAAATGGGTACTCACGGGATGCACCACAAGAAGGTCGATCCAATGCATCCTGTGAAGGAACTGATGAACACGAAGTTCATTGGGCCATAAGTAATAAAGTACTTTTTTCCTGGCCTAATACTTCATAATTTTTTGCCAATATCCATAAGACTGTGATAGGTGTTGACCGGGCAGTAGCTCAGCGGGTTAAGTGCACCTGGCATGAAGTTCGAGGACAGTCACAAAGATCCTGGCTTGAGACCCCAGCTCCCCACCTGCAGGGGGATCGCTTCACAATGAAGCGGGTCTGCAGGTGTCTTTCTCTCCCCTCTCTATCTTTTTCTCTCTGTCCTATCCAGCAACAACAACAGCAATGGCAACAATAACAACAACAAGGGCAAGGGAAACAAATGGCCTCCAGGAGCAGTGGATTCATAGTGTAGGCACTGAGCCCCAGCAATAACCTGGAGGCAAAAATTAAAAAATAAGAAGAAGAAAAAAACTGTGGTAGGCAAGGTTGTTAGCTTGTAAGTAGAGTAAAAATTCAGATCCATCATAGTTTTTCACAAAAAGCCAATTAGGCAGTTGAACTTATAGGTATGGAGTTCATAGGAGAGAATGCCTTCTTTTTAAAAATTTATCATTGTGTTTATTATATTTTAAATTACAAGCATACTGTATGAATACACATGTGTATGTATATGTATGTGGTAGAAAAAAAGTAAACAGAGAAATTCTCTCGCTTTGAATCCCCAATAGTTTCTTTCCTTAACTCTAACTAACTAAAGATGAAAACGTCTACTTGAAGGCTTGATCTAGTCTCCCCAGCTTCTAGCTCCCACTGGCTAGCCTCAAGGAGAGAATGTCTTCTTTAAGTTCATTAAGAATGCCTGGAACATTCTTCATTTGCATAAGAAGAGTCCAAGTCTTAGAGATGAACAATTTACTCAAGGTTATGACAAGGTTACTGCAGAACTGAAACTAGAATCAGGTCAGCATGCATATTGGTAAGATCTAGCTATGAGCTCCAGTCTTGAGTCTTTTTGCTATTTCTTGTTCTCTGACACTGCTTCATAATTTAAAAAGAAGGGATGATAGTAGTACTTGTCTTTTAAAATTGTTCTGAAATGTCTTCTTTTCTCCTTTTAATCAGAGCACTGTTGAGCTCTAGTGTTGAGGATTTAAACTGGGGCCTTGGAGCCTCAGGGTTGAAAGCTTTTTTGGATAACCATTAAAAAAATTTTTTTTTGCATAACCATTATTTTCTCCCCCACCCCTTTAGAATTATTTTGAGATTTTTTTTTTAATTTTCTTTATTGGGGGATTAATGGTTTACAGTTGACAGTAAAATACAATAGTTTGTACATGTGTAACATTTCCTAGTTTTCCACATAACAATTCAACCCCCACTAGGTCCTCCTCTGCCATCATGCTCCAGGACCTGAACCCCAGTCCAGAGTCTTTTACTTTGAAGCAATATACCATATTCTCTTTCCTCTTTCCTCTTTTTTTTTCTTTTCTCTTCTTCCCCCCCTTTTGTTGCCCTTGTTGTTTATCATTGTTGTTATTATTGTTGTTGTTGTCATCGTTGTCATTGGATAGGACAGAGAGAAATGGAGAGAGGAGGAGAAGACAGAGAGGGGGAGAGAAAGACACCTGCAGGCCTGCTTCACTGCCTGTGAAGCGACCTCCCTGCAACCTCCCTGCAGGTGGGGAGCGGGGTGCTTGGTCCTGGATCCTCAAGCCGCACTTGGAACCATGTGCATTTAACCCACTGCACTACCGCCTGGCCCCCATTCTGTTTTTTTGTTTTTGTTTTTGTTTTTTTACTGTGAGCTTTGCCACAAATGTTTAGTACATATAGACATACACACAGACACAGGCACACACAATACTTGGCCCTTGAAAATCTGTTCCCTAACATTGAGATTACTTATCAGTGCACTTTGTACCCAAAACCAGTAAGAACTGATTAAAACAGAACCATACAAGGAGAACTGTCGGATAAGGGCCTTTCAAGCCAAGCAGTGACTGCTGTGAGAAATCAGCACCTGGGAGCTTGTGTCTCAACTGCACATCCATGAAGAGAAAGTGGCAAAACCGGCTTCAGAAATGCAGTTCACCCTTCACGAACCAGCCAGTCAGAACTTCCTCAGCAGTGTTAAAGCCTGATCTTCCAAAGACTACTAAAATGAAAGGACATGTATCGGGGGCTGGGCTGTGGCGCACCTGGTTGAACATATATGTTACCATGCATGAGGACCCAGGTTTGAGCCTTCCCTTCCCCACGTTGGGGGGGGGGGGGGGCACAAACACCTCTCTCTGTATCTCCCCCTCCCTCTCTCAGTTTCTTTCTGTTCTATCAAATAAAATAGAAAGAAAAAGGAAAAAAAAATGTTTGCCAGGAGTGGTAGGTTTGTATTGCTATCATCGAGCCCCAGTGAGAATCCTGGCGACAATAAAAAAGAAAAGAAAGGGGAGTCGGGCGGTAGCGCAGCGGGTTAAGCGCACATGGCACAAAGTTCAAGGACTGGCGTAAGGACCCCGGTTCGAGCCCCTGGCTCCTCACCTACAGGGGAGTCACTTCACAAGCATGAAGCAGGTCTGTAGGTGTCTGTCTTTCTTTCCCCATCTCTGTCTTGCCCTCCTCTCTCCATTTCTCTCTGTCCTATCCAACAATGACGACATCAATAACAACAACAGTAATAACTACAACAATAAAACAACCAGGGCAACAAAAGGGAATGAATAAATAAATAAATATTTTTTAAAAAGAGAAGAAAAGAAAGAAAGAGAAGGGAAAGAAGAAGGAAGGGAAGGCAAGGAAAAGAAGAGAAAAGAATATATATTGGTAAAATACAGCAAGGGGAGACATCCCATAAGAAACACATAATCTGGTTTGCCAAGAAGGATGAGGAAGCCGTCTTTTTGAAAGGTTATGTTGGAGTTAACTAAGGGAAGTGGAGGTCAGTTTTGGACTGGTTGCTGTTTCGAGGAAGAAATAGAGTACTTTCTGAGTTTAGGTGAGGCTGCTCTAAGAGATTACCTCAGATTAGGTAATTTAAGTAACAAATCTTTATTACTCACAGTTCTGGAGGCTGGGAAATTCATGATCAAGGAGGCAACAGAACTGATAATGGTGATAGTCCACTTCCTGGATTGTGGGCAGACAGCTTTTGGTATCCTCACATGACAGGCATCAGAAGAAACAAAGTGTGGCATCTTTCTTTTTATTTAAGGAAAAGAGATGTTGAGAGAGGGAGGGAGAGAGAGCACTCCAGCATATGTTGTATTGGGGATCAAATTTATGAATTTAAGCATGCAAGTCCTATACTCTACCTGCTGAGTCATTTTCCCAGCCACTGTTCTGTTTGTTTGTTTTGTTTTTGTTTTTAATAAAGACACTAATTCCATCATTCATTATAGCTCCATTCACATGATCTAATCAACCCCAAAGCCCATACTTATTAGTATTTCAACATAAGAATTTGGAGGAAACACAAATTTTCAGTCCACTACAAGTGTTATGAGAACAGGGTGGCTTGGCAATTGGTTATCCCAGTATTACATGGGGACAGAAAAGCAGGCTGTGGGTCATGCAATGGTGGTGGTGCACCTACTTGAGCACACAGTGTGTAAGGACCCAGGTTCAAGCCCTCGGTTTCTACCTATAGGAGAGTATATTTATAAGTGGTGAAGTATTGTTTCAGGTCTCTCTCTCTCTCTCTTTCTCTCTCTCCTTCCACCTTCCCTCTCAAATTCTGTCTCTATTTAAAAAAAAGAAATGTATTAAAGAAAAAAAGATAGAGAGGATGACAGAGGATCTAGTGGGGGGTGTACTGTTATGTGGAAAACTGAGAAATGTTATACATGGTGCATGTACAAACTATTGTATCTATTTGTGACTGTAAAACACTAATCCCCCAATAAAAAGGGAAAAAAAGGTAGAAAGAAAGCAAGGATCACCCAGAGGAGTACTTATGGTCTTTCACAACTGTAGGATGGCCTTAGAGAAACAATTCCCATGCCTTCTATCTCTATCCATCTTTATCCATGCCTGTCTCCCCAGCCTGAATCACAGAAGTATTTTTTTCTCTTATTATTTTTTTCATTACACAATGATTTCTGCTCTTCTGGTTCTGATAATTTTTTACTCTTTCAAAGTTAGTATGTTGTTCCTCTGAATTTAGTGAGCTTAGTATTTGTAGTTGTGGAATCTGCCAAAGGTCCAGGATTCCAAGTCTCTGAACCCACTTTGTTGGTATTTCACAATACAGGGAACTTTAGTCTTTCTTACACCCTGGGCTGGCAGTCATGGATTCTTGCCCATTGGCTTGTTTTTATATTTTAATGGTGTGTGTGTGTGTGTGTGTGTGTGTGTGTGTGTGTGTGTGTGTGTGTACAGTGGTGATCTTAGAATTCCTTAAATGGACTTTCAGTTAAAAGGGTGCAGAAGCTATAGCTGGAAGTCACTGGTGAAATGTCTATAGATTCTCAGATGGTATGGGGCTAGAGAGAAAGTGGAAATTTGTCCCTCACTTGTTTGAAAGTCTGAGCCAAATACTAGAACTGTACAGATTTTTAGAACATGCTAAATTTTAGTTAGAAAATTTGAGGGAGGGGCTGAAGGATGGTGCTTCTAGTAGAGGACATGTATTTCCATGCCTGAGGGTCTGGGTTCAAATCTCTAGTTCCCACCTCTAGAGGGAAGCTTCAGGAGTGATAAAGCAGTACTGCAGGTATCTCTCCTTCTCTATCTCCCTATTCCATTTCAAGTTCTGTCTGTCCTATAAAAAGAAAAGAAAAAAAATGGCCACCAAGAGCAGTGGTTTCCTCATGCAGGTATTGAACCCCAGTGACAGCCTTAATGGCGATTAAAAAAGAGTGTGGGGGTGGGGCAGGGGACACTTGGTGGCTTCATAAAGGGAAGATTTCTTGAGTCTTACCTGCTTCTGTTCTTCCAAGGGAAAACCATAGTTACAGACTCAGGCATAGGAGGAAAGAGCAGCAAACAGGGGCCAAAAAGCCGCAGTGCATCAAAGCACCAAACACAAGAAAACATGCCCTCTGGCTAGACTATGTCCCCTCAAGGAACACATTGTCCAGTCAGGCTGGCACTTACTGTGATGTTGAGGTCTAGGTGGTCTCAGCTTCCCATATTTGGTGCTGTCAGATCCAGTCAGTCTATACCACAGCTCAAGTGTTCTGTTTTCTTGGGTCTGCAGTTTAGTCTATCCAGTATTGAAAGTGGGGTATTGCAGTAGTCTACTGTAAGTATAGAGCTGTCTATTTCCCGCCCTTAATTCTGTAAATTTTTTGTCTCATAAATCTGAAATCCTGATGTTTGGAACACACATTTTATACATGTTTTATTAATTGTATTTATTTTTACCAGAGTACTGCTCAGATCTACATGTTTTATTTTTTTTATTTTATTTTTTCCCCCTTTTTGTTGCCCTAGTTGTTGCAGCCTCGTTGCGGTTATTATTGCCATTGTTGACGTTGCTTTTGTTGTTGGATAGGACAGAGAGAAATGGAGAGAGGAGGGGAAGACAGAGAGAGAGGGGAGAGAAAGATAGACACCTGCAGACCTGCTTCACCACCCGTGAAGCGACTCCCCTGCAGGTGGGGAGCCGGGGGCTCGAACCGGGATCCTTACGCCGGTCCCTGCGCTTTGCGCCACGTGCGCTTAACCCTACATGTTTTATTTTTAATCACTATAGAACTTTTTTCCCTCTCTTGTGACAGTTTTTGATAGTTTATTTCTATAGTGGCATAAGCACCTGAGTTCTCTAGAAAGAGGTTATTATGTGCATAGATTCTTTTTCTCTTCTTTCATTTCCAACATGCATGTGTCTTTAAAACTGAAGTAAACCTCTTAGAAGAAGCACATAGATTGTTTGTTTTATTCATTCTGGGGAGCTTAACCCACTGACATTTAATGTAATATTGACAAAGAAGGATTTACTTTTTTTTTTTTTTGACAAGAATACTGTTCTGCTCTGGTTATTGGTAGAGCTTGGGATCAAACTAGTGTCCTCTCCATGTAAATCTTGTGCATTATTACTGCTCTATCTCCCTGACCCTGTACAGCACCTTTGTTCCTTTTCCCTTAATGATTGCCTTTCTTTGATATCAGCTGACTTTTTGCAATGACACATTTTGATTTCCTTCTCATTCCTTTATTTATTTATTTTTTTTGCTTCCAGGGTTATCACTGGGCTCAGTGCCTGCACTATGAATCCACTGTTCCTGGAGGCTACTATTCCCCATTCTGTTGCCCTTGTTGCGTTTTTGTTCTAGTTGTTATTATTGTCATAGCTGTTGTTGTTTTGGATAGGACATAGAGAATTCGAGAGAGGAGGGGAAGACAGAGAGGGGGAAAGAAAGATAGACACCTGCAGACCTGCTTTACCACTTGCGAAGTGACCCCCTGCAGGTAGGGAGCTGGAGGCTCGAACCAGGATCCTTAAACTAGCCCTTGCGCTTTGCACCATATGCGCTTAACCCACTGTGCTACCACCTTCATTCCCTTCTTTGAGCATTTATAGACTTTTTTTTTTTTTTGTGGTTGCTATGGAGAACTGCATATGACAACCTGATGCTGTAACAGTATATTTTTAATTAGTACCGACTTGCCTTCAATCATCTCTAAAAATTATACTTTTTTTTTTTGCCATCAGGATTATTGCTGGGTTTTGGTGCCTATACAATTTCACCAATCCATGCAGCCATCTTTTACTTTTTCTTTCTGTTTTGATAGCAGGAGGGGGGGAGAGAAATCTGCTACACCATTTGTGAAATTTCTCTGCAGGTGGGGACCAGGAGGCTAAACCAAGATCCTGACACATAATAACGTGTGTTCTACCTGGTACACCACTGTCTGACTCTCAAAATAACACTTCTTGACAGCTCTACATCCCCCCTGATTTATGCTATTGATATATCACACACTAAATTGCTATATGCTTTGTAGTCATTGCCATAGATTTTTGTGTTTCTGCTTTTTTAGGCATTTGTTAATTTCATTAGGGGCCGTCAGGATTAAAAACAACTTCTGATTTTACTATGAAACAACCATTGCTTATTCTATGATCTCATAATGTTAAACCCAAGTTGATGGGTTCAGGAAGAGAGAGAAGTCTAAAATTTATTTCTTATCTGAGTTTCAGAGAAACCTAAGAATAGTTGACATTTATTGAGTTGCCTCTGCCATGCTCTACTGCCACCTCTAACCTTCCTCCCTTTACAGAAAACTGTCTGTTTATAAGTACAAAGTTTTCTGAGGGTGCAGCCACATTTGGATAGCACAGCCTTGCCCCAGGCACAAAATCTGGTATAAGAGTTAACACCTGGCCTTTCTGAGTCTATGAAAGCCCAGTTGCTAAGAACTGGGAATAACTACCAACTTATCCCCCTCACAGTCTCAGCAGGTTTTAGAAAGGAAGCAATGGAAGCCTGTGTAGGGAGAATACCCATGTCCTGCCATTTGGACTCAGAGGCAGAAAAGACAGGAATTCAATGATCAAGAAAGAGACAATAGATTTTTAGAAGGGAGCAAATATAAGAGACAGAAAGTGAATCCTGGCAATGCCAAGTTACCCATTTTTGGTTCATTTCTAAATTCAGACACCCTGTTGTCTACCCTTTGCTGGAACCAGATCAGAATGACCAGAGCACAAAAGACAGAAAGTCCATAAGATTAGCAGCAGATGTCTCCATACAAACACTAAAGACTAGAAGAGAATGGCAAGATATCTATCAAGTGCTCAATGAGAAAGGCTTTCAACCAAGATTACTGTATCCTGCTAGACTAGATGAAAGCATGAAAAATTTTCAGACAAGCAACAGTTGAAGGAATCAACTATCACCAAACCTGTCCTGCAAGAAGTTCTGAAAGGTCTCTTATAAACAATCAGATTACCATAAACATGCGTTATATCAGAAAATTCTAGAAGTCTACAATAATGGCATTTAAATATCTTCAACCTATAATATCAATAAATGTCAATGGCCTGAAAACATTTATTAAAAGGCACAGAGTAGGAAGATGGATCAAAAACACAACCCAACCATATGTTGCCTGCAGGAATTCCACCTAACTCACTAAGACAAACAGACTCAAAGTGATAGGATGGAAAACTATCATATAAGCCAATGGACCACAGGAAAAGTTAGTCTCATATCTGACATGATAGACCTTAAAATAAATAAAATTGGGGGTCGGGCGGTGGCTCAGTGGGTTAAGCGCATGTGGCTCAAAGCTCAGGGACCGGCGTAAGGATACCAGTTCCAGCTGGGCTCCCCACCTGCAGGCGAGTCACTTTACAGGTGGTGAAGCAGGTTTGCAGGTGTCTGTCTTTATCTCCCCCTCTCTGTCTTCCCCTCCTCTCTCCATTTCTCTCTGTCCTGTCCAACAACGAACGACATCAACAATGGCAATAATAATAACCACAACGAGGCTACAACAACAAGGGCAACAAAAGGGGGAAAAATGGCCTCCAGGAGCGGTGGATTCATGGTGCAGGCACTGAGCCCAGCAATAATCCTGGAGGAAAAAAATAAATTAAAGAAAGAAAGAAAGAAAGAAAATTAAAAAAAATAGGATGGACATTATTTAGTTCTCAGAGGATCAGTCAATCAAGAAGACTTAATGATAATCAACATCTATGCATCCAATGAGAGGCCATCCAAATACATCAAACATCTACTGAAAGAGCTACAGCAATATATTAACAGCAACACAGTCATAGAAGGGGACTTCAACCCCCTATTCTCTCAACTTGACAGGCCATCCTGGCAGGAAATCAATAAAGAAATGAGGGAGCTAAATGAGGAGATAGATAAACTAGGGCTATTGGACATTTTCAGAGTCATTCATCATAAGAAACTAGAATACACATCGTACTCAAGTCCACATGGGTCATTCTTAAGGATAAACCATATGTTAGGCCACAAAGACAGCACCAGCAAATTCAAGAGCACTGAAATCATCCCAAACATCTTCGCAGACCACAGTGGAATTAAACTAACACTTAATAATCAACAAAATATTAGTAATAGTCCCAAAATGTGGAAACTCAACAGTACACTACTCAAAAACTACTGAGTGAAAGAGGAAATAAAGAAAGAAATCAAAATACACATTCTCTTCAAATCCATATGGGTCCTTCTCAAGGATAGACAATATGTTAGGCCACAAAGATAGTGTCAAAAAATTCAAGAGCATTGAAATAATCCCAAGTATCTTCTTAGACCACAGTGGAATTAAATTAACACTTTATACAATAAGCAAAAATTAGTAAAAGTCCCAAAATGGCTATGTGTTAACTTTATGCTACTGTTATGGACATTATTGGATTTTGGCTGTAAAACACCATGTAAACATTAAAAATTAAAATATTTTCACTATGTGTAAAAAAAGCCCTAAAATATGGAAATTCAACAGTACACTACTTAAAAACCTCTGGATCAAAGAAGAAATTAAGGAAGAAATCAAAATGTTTTGAGAGTTCAATGAAAATGAAGATATGAGCTATTGAAATATTCAGGACACAGCTAAGAGAGTACTGAGAGGGAAATTCATAGCTATACAAGCACACATTAGGAAGGAAGAAAAAGCTCAAATAAACAACCTGACTGCACACCTTCAAGACTTAGAAGAAGAACAAAGGAATCCTAAAGCAACCAGAAGAACAGAAATAACTAAAGTTAGGGCAGAAATAAATAACATTGAAAATAAGAAAACCATACAAAAGATCAATGAAAGTAAATGTTGGTTCTTTGAAAGAGTGAACAAAATTGACAAAACCTTTAGACAGACTCACAAAACAAAAAATGGAAAAGACCCAAATAAATCAGATTGTAAATAAAAGAAGAGATATCACAACAGACATCACAGAAATTCAACATGGCATGTGAGGTTTGTATGGACAACATATGCCACCAAGCTAGAGAACCTGGAAGAAATTGATGAGTTCCTAGATACCTATGAACTTCCAAAATTAAATAAAGAGGAACTAGAAAATATGAACAGGCCCACCACAGCTAATGAAATTGAAACAGTTATCAAAAACCTTCCCAAAAATAAAAGTCCTGCACCAGATGGTTTTACAAATGTATTCTACAAAACCTTCAAAAAAAGAACTAATACCTCTACTTTTAAAAGTCTTCCAGAAGATTGAAGACACTGGAATTCTCCCTTCCAGCTTCTATGAAGCCAACATCACTCTGATACTAAAAGAAGAAAAGGACACAACCAAAAAAGAAAACTACAGACCAATATCTCTGATGAACATAGATGCTAAATATGAACAAAATTCTACCCAACCAGATACAGCAGTATATTAAAAAGATTGTTCATTATGTCCGAGGGGAGTTTATCCTAGGGATGCAAGGTTGGTTTAATGTATGTAAATCAATCAACATGATCCACCACATTAATAAATGCAAGACCAAAAACCACATGGTCATATCAATAGACACAGAGAAAGCCTTTGACAAAATCCAACATCCCTTTATAATCAAAACGCTACAAAAATGGGAATAGATGGAAAATTCCTCAAGATAGTGGAGTCTATATATAGCAAACCTACAGCTAACATCATACTCAATGGTGAAAAACTGGAAGCATTTTCCCTCAGATCAGGTGCTAGACAGGGCTGCCCACTATCACCATTACTATTCAACATAGTGTTGGAAGTTCTTGCCATAGCAATCAGGCAGGAGCAAGGAATTAAACGCATACAGATTGGAAGAGAAGAAGTCAAACTCTCCCTATTTTCAGATGACATGATAATATACATAGAAAAACCTAAGGAATCCAGCAAGAAGCTTTTGGAAATCATCAGGCAATACAGTAAGGTGTAAGGCTACAAAATTAACATTCAAAAGTCAGTGGCATTCCTCTATGCAAACACTAAGGTAGAAGAAGTTGAAATCCAGAAATCAATTCCTTTTACTATAGCAACAAAAACAATATAATATCTAGGAGTAAACCTAACCAAAGAAGTAAAAGACTTGTATGCTGAAAATTATGAGTCACTACTCAGTGAAATAGAAAAAGACACAAAGAAGTGGAAAGATATTCCATGTTCATGGGTTGGAAGAATTAACATTATCGAAATGAATATACTACCCAGAGCCATCTACAAATTTAATGCAATCCCCATCAAGATCCCAACCATAGTTTTTGGAGAATAGAACAAATGCTACAAATGTTTATCTGGAACCAGAAAAGACCTAAAATGGCCAAAACAATATTGAGAAGAAAGAACAGAACTGGAGGCATTACACTCCCACATCTCAAATTGTATTATAGAGCTACTGTGATCAAAACTGCTTGGTACTGGAACATGTATAGATACACTGACCAGTGGAATAGAATTAAGAGTCTGGAATTTTATTTTCTGCACAGTTTTTATAAATTGTCTAATTTTAAAATATATGTACTTTTTGAGGTCCAGGTAATATCTCACCTGATAGAACACATACCTTGTTATGTGTGTGAATTTCAGGAGAACATGGGAAAATCATGTTTGGTACCAGGGGACTCCATAGATCATAGATTGACGCTGTAGTGTCTCACTCTCAAAATATTTTTAAATTTTGGGTTGGAGAGATGGGTCAGTGGTTTTATGCTTGCACTTCCCTATACCATGTTTTTAAAAATCTATGTTTTAAATATAATAAACATCCAGATAGTAAGATTAGAATTCATTCACTGATTGTGCTGGGTAGCTGATGTTTATTGAGAGCCTGAGAAGAAATGTCATACATAACTATCTTCACACTGGGGGTCATGCACATGCCAAGACTGAGGGTCACCCTGGTAGAAATAGTCATTAGTGATGACAAAAAATGAAAATACTTTTAAGCATCCAGATAAAAGGACTATTTTATTTATTTGTTTATTTATTTTTAATAAAGGAGAGAGAGGGAGAGAGAGAGGAAACACCTACTCAGTTCTAACTTTTGTGGTGCTTGGGAATGGAACCTGGGATCTTTGGTGCCTCAGGCATGAAAATCTTTTCTAGAACTACTATGCTACCTCTCCAACCTAAAAGGACTATTTTAAACACTTGTAGACTATCTACTCTGCTGTCTTTCTTCCAGTCAAGAACAGAGGATTTGTATGTGCTTTTTGAGATATAAGCTGCAATCTTTTTTTAAATTTATATAATTTTTATTTATAAAATGGAACTATTGACAAGACCATAGGATAAGAGGGGTACAATTCCACACAGTCCCCACCACCAGAATTCCATATCCCATCCTCTCCCTTGATAGCTTTCCTATTCTTTATCCCTCTGGGAGTATGGACTCAGGATCATTATGGGGTGCAGAAAGTGGAAGGTCCGGCTTCTGTAATTGCTTCTCCATTGAACATGGACATTGGCAGGTCGATCCACATTCTCTAGTCTGTCTCTCGTTTCCTTAGTATTTTTAAAATTATAGAGAAGGCCAGAGTCCTTGTAGGGAATTAGAGAAGACAAATCAGTATGCAAGGAATCTGCAAAAACAGAAGTTTCTAGCCTTGAATGGAGATGTAACACAGACATGGGAGAGAAAAGAAGCTTTTTTCACTGAGTCTGCAAAGGAAGACTCAGATTCTTTTTAAAAAAAATATTTATTTATTTCCTTTTGTTGCCCTTGTCTTTTTTTATTGTTGTAGTTAATATTGGTGTCACCGTTGTTGGATAGGACAGAGAGAAATGGAGAGGGGAGGGGAAGACAGAGAGGGGAAGAGAAAGATAGACACTTGCAAGCCTGCTTCACCTCTTGGGAAGCAACTCCCCTGTAGGTGGGGAACCGGGGGCTCGGAACAGGTTCCTTACATCAGTCCTCGCACTTTGTTTGTTTGTTTGAACTAAGAGATAAGATTCAAAGAGCTAGTAGAAAAACCCAGTGTTATGGGCACCCAATGCCCAATGCCCTGGAATTCAGTGCCAACAGTGTGCCACCCATGACTAGTTTGGCTGTGCAGCCAGCTTTTCACTATCTGCAGTCACCATCACATGACCTTGCTCTGCTTTGGTCCCTGTAACATTCATTTCAACTGTCTAAACTTTCATGGTGGTAATTTTCAATGTGCTTTTTCCTAGGCTTCTCAGAAGAGCAGATTATTAGAAAAATTAAGAGTGATGAAAGACTCCCTTGGTGTATTGCACTGCACTAAAGTAGAGGTCTCTGGGGGAATAGGAGTATTCAGAACCTGGAACATGGCAGAGAGGGACCTATGCTGGGGAATTACGCAGATGCAGTCTTTGCCCTCAGGCTTTGCCACTTCCCTGATATTGTCAATTGCCTCGCCCAACCAATCGTGTCCCTTACACGTCACTCCTGACTGTTGCCCTGTGGAAAGCCCTCCTACTTCCGCCCCCACCCCCAACCTGGTTTTTTACCTCGGTGGGGGCCGGCCATTTTTGGCTAGCGCTGCGCTCTGACCCATCCCTGAGGTGCCCAGTGGCTAGCTCCACATGGCCCGAACCGCTGCGCTCTGACCCAACCCTGAGGTGCCTGCTCGAATAAAGAATTGTGTTCCCTCTGTGCTTGGATTCTCCCTCCTCTGCGTCCCGCCACCGCAAAGCGACAGACCTAGGTGCAGGTTAGAGTGTTATGCAGAAAACACATGTACCAACTACTGTATTTTACTGTGGACTATAAACCATTAACCCTCCTGATAAAGGAAAAAAGAAGAAAGAGGTTCTTTGGTTTTTTATTTTTGTTTTGATTTTTTAAATTTATTTTTTCCATTATTGGGTATTAATGTTTTATATTCAATAGTAAATACAATAGTTTGTACATGCATAACATTTCTCAGTTTTCCACATAACAATAGAACCCCCACTAGGTCCTCTGTCATCCTGTTCCAGGACCCCCACCCCAGAGTCTTTTACTTTGGTGCAATACGCCTACTCCAGTCCAGGTTCTGCTTAGTGTAAGAAAGTGGTTCTTATATGCTCATTCTGTTTCATTACTTCTTTTTATTTTTTATTAGTTATTTAATAATGATTAACAAGATTATAAGGTAACAGGTATACTTCCATACAGTTCCCACCACCAGAGTTCCATGTCCCATCCTCTCCTTTGGAAATTTCCCTATTCTCTCTCTTTCTCTGGGAGTATAGACCAAAATTCTTTATGGGGTGCAGAAGGTGTTCCATTACTTCTTAATTTACTAATATTTTTATTATAGAAGTTAGTGTTTGAGGAATTATGGCAGAATTGTAACATGAATTCTACCAGTTTATTTAATATGACAGTCTCTTGAACACGACTAGAACATAGAACTCTAGACAATCAAAATATTGATAGGTTGATTGTTGTAAAAGGTCTTTCCCCATGAGCCATTTCTCACTAAAGAAATCCAGAGTTAGTAATGATTCTGAATTATTTCATGTTTAAAATGGTCTGATAAAAAGAAGGCTTTATAAGCAGGTCTTTTTAAAATTACTTTATTGAGGAAATATTAATTTATAGGGTTGTTGTCACAGGAGTGCAGTTCTATATCTTCCCAAGATGGAAGTCAGTAAGAAATTTTTCAAGGGAAAAATTGTTTCTTTCACTTTTGTGGCTTACTTTCTCTTCCTATTACTTAAAAATAAAAATAAGGAAGTATCTTCAAAGACCTGATGTGAAGCAAAGCATGCAAGTCACAGTTATAAATACAAGAAGCAAATACTGCTTTTTATAGTTCACTATTTGTACTACTATTCCATTAATATAAAGTTATTGTGCTATTGTGCTACTAAAAATACAAAATATGGTGGACTGGTGAAATAGCTCACTTTGGTAGTGTCCTACTTTGCCATGTGCATGACCTGAGGTTGGCCCCCAACACATTGAAAGAAGCTTTGGTGCTGTGGTCTCTCTCTCTCTCTCTCTCTGCCTCCCTGCATTCTCTCTCTATCTTTAAACAAAAATGGTATTATGTTTTTAGTTTAATAGATTCAGGCTGAAACAGACCTGCTTCTCAAGTGTTTCTTTATTCATTAAAAATGACAAGTCAACCAAAACAGTCACGGAAAATGAATTTGCTACCGTCATGGAAAAGCAAGTACGCACTGCTACTTATTCCATGCTCTTAATGTTTTCTAACAAAATGTTCTGAAGTCTTTCTTATAAAAACATTATTAGCCAGGGTGAAACTTGGGCTAGGTGTGCTGTGTTGCATTTTAACCAAGGACTGAGGTGGGGTGGGGGAGGAGAAGGGAAGAGGGCTAAGAGGGTAAGAGGGACCAGGTACACAAGGATGGAGAAGGAGTCAAATCAGTGATGGGAGAGATATGCTGAAACTTGTCATGGGGAGAGAAAAAATCATAACCAAGTGAAAACAACTGTCCTGTAAACTATTATTCTAGTAAAATGATTTGTAGAAAAATATTACCCATTTAGGTAATGATTCAGAAAAAAAACTTAATTAAACTTGAATATATTTTAAATATTTCTTTACTTACAATGGGGTCATGCGGCAATAAATTTATAATTGGAAAATACTCTAAGTTGAAAGTGTATTTAATACATTTAACCTACTAGACATTAGACTAGACTAGACTAGCCTATCTTAAACATACTCAGAACACTTAAGCTAGACATTGGTTGGGCAAAGTCAACAAACACAAAGCCTATTTTATAATAGATTGTTGGATATCTCCTATAACTTGTTGAATAGAGTTATGAAAGAGAAAGAAAAACACAGTACCCTTATTCAAAGTTTGTAGTATAGGGGCTGGCCAGTGGCACACCCAGTTAAGTGCACATAGTACTAAGCACAAGGACCAGCGCAAGGATCCTGCAAGCCCATGGCACCCCACCTATAGGGGTGGGGGGGTGCTTTACAAGCAGCGAAGCAAGCCAGCAGGTGTCTCTCTTTCTCTCACCCTCTGTATCTCTCCTACCCCCCTCTCAATTTCTCTCTACCCTATTCAAAAAAAAAAGAAAGAAAAGAAAATGGGAAAAAAATGGCTGCCAGAAGCAACTATAACCCTGAAGGCAAGATAGAACCAGGGAGGTAACTAAAGTACAGTGCACATTTTACATGCATGTGGCTCTGGGTTCAATTTTCAACACTACATTAAATAGATTCAAAGCAAGTGCATGTGGCACAAATCACAAGGACAGGACGCCAGTAAGGATCCCTGTTTGAACCCCTGGCTCCCCACCTGCAGGGGAGTTACCTCATAGGCGCTGAAGCAGGTCTGCAGGTGTCTGTCTTTCTCTCCTCCTGTCTGTATTCCCCTCCTCTCTCCATTTCTCTGTGTCCTATCCAACAACAACAACAACATCAATAACTACAATGATAAAACAACAAAGAAAAAGGGGAATAAATAAATATTTTTTAAAAAGACTCAAAGCACTATTTCTACTGAATGTATATCACTCTTGCATCATTGTAAAATCTAAAATTTGTGAGTAGAATCATTGTATTCGAAGACCACTGTGTATCATCTGTCTGTGTATATTTACACAATATCCCTTTAAAAGGTGAAGTATGAATGCATGGTTGACTCTGTTGGCTTCATTCAAAACCACAAAGAATTGCCATGGCCACAGTGAAATCACCCTACAGCAGGACTTCCTCCACTCCTAAGTTCTTTCCTCTCATAGTCTGTCAAGTCAACCCCTCCCTCATATCCATTACTTTGTTTCAATATGGGAATCAGGATATGGATACATTTATACACATGTAAATATATATATATGCATATATATGTTATTATTATTGCCACAAGGGTTATTGCTAGGGCTCAGTGCCCAGAAGCCATTCTATTTTTTTTCCCACAACAAGGAATTGTCTGACCTAAAATTGTCAGACTATAGTGTTAAAGGGAAAAATATCCTTCTGTAGAGAAAGGAATGCTAAGACTTGGAACGATGAGAATACTGGTTTTGAACTATATGAGTATTAATCTCATCTCTGCCCTCATATATCCACCCAAATGATCAAGAGACTTATTTATATTAATCATATTACAGAAGAAACATTTAATTAAGGACATAAGACTTGCTTACTTGGTGTGATCAAGAAAACCTCATTTTCCAGGCCAGCAAGATAGCCATAAAGTCAATAAATGGATGACTGATGAAGACTGAGATCGTGATACAAAGGGAACTTGAAGAAGAAAAACTGCCTGCAGGGAGTGACTTTCTCATTGCCTGTAGAAAGAATCAGGGCCACAGACATGTCAACACTGTTATTCTAACTCCATCCTCATCGGTTTTTCTACTTGTATAAAAGCCAAATACTGGGGTTGGGTAGTGGCACACCTGGTAGAGTGCATGAGTTGCCATGCATGATGAGCCAGGTTCAAGCCCCCGGTCCCCACCTGCAGGGGGGAAGCTTCCTGAGCAATGGAGCAGTACTACAAGTATTTCCCCTTCTTGCTTTCCCTCTCCATGTCTCTCTGTCTCTCACTATCAAGACTAAAAATGATATATAATGCTGTTATAAAAATACTCTTGGCATGGTCTTGGAGGTGGCTCAATGGATAAAGCATTGGACTCTTAGGCATGAGGTCCTTAGTTCAATCCCTGGCAGCACAGGTACCAGAGTGATGTCTGGTTCTTTCTCTCTCCCCTTATCTTTCTCATAAATAAATAAATATAAATGCACCAGTCACAGACAAAGAAGTCGAAACAGTTATTAAGAATCTTTCCAACAACAAAAGTCCTGGAACAGATGGCTTCACAATAGAATTCAATAAAACTTTCAGGAAACAGCTAATACCTATACTTCTAAAGCTCTTCCACAAGATCAAAGAAACAGGAACACTCCCTTCCATCTTCTATGAAGCCAACATTACCCTGATGCCAAAAGCAGATAGGGATATAACAAAAAGGGAAAACTACAGACTGATATCTCAGATGAACATAGATGCCAAAATATTAAACAAGATCCTGGCCAACCGGATACAGCAGTATATCAAAAAGATTGTTCATCATGACCAAGTGGTATTTATCCCAGGAATGCAAGGCTGGTTCAACATACATAAATCAGTCAGTGTCATTCACCAATAAAAGCAAAAAAAGTGTCATTCACTTAATAAAAGCAAAACCAAAAACTACATGATTGTCTCAATAGATGCAGAAGAAAGCCTTTGACAAAATCCAACACCCATTCATGCTCAAAACACTACAAAAAATGAGAATAGATGGGAAATTCCTCAAGATAATGGAGTTCATACATAGTAAACCTAAGCCAACATCATACTTAAAAGACAGAAGCTGAGAGCATTCCCCCTCAGATCAGGGAATACACAGGGATGTCCATTATCACCACTACTCTTCAACATAGTACTGTACGTTCTTGCCATAGCAATCAGGCAAGAGAAAGAAATCAAAGGAATACAGATTGGAAGAGAAGAAGTCAAGCTCTCACTATTTGCAGATGATATGATAGTATGCACAGAAAAACCTAAATAATTCAGCAGAAAACTACTGAAAGTTATTAGGCAATATAGCAAGGTGTCAGGCTACAAAATCAATGTACAAAAGTCAGTGGAATTTCTTTATGCAAACACTAAAGCCAAAGAAGAGGACATCCAGAGGCCACTCCCATTCACTGTTGCAGCAAAATCAATAAAATATCTAGGAATAAAGCTGACCAAAGAAGTGAAAGACTTGTATACTGAAAACTATGAGTCACCATTCAAGGAAGTAGAAACTGATACCAAAAAATGGAAAGACATCCCATGCTCATGGATTGGAAGAACTAATATAATCAAAATGAATATTCTCCCCAGAGCTGTTGGTATGCTTTTAAAAACCCCTTCTGTTTCATTTGGTTTAAATCCCCCCTGCTTAACACTATTCTATTTACATAACCACTTCATTCTATTTACATAACCGCTGTTAACAAGCACCACCCTCCCTCCAGGGCATTGGTTCAATCCCCACTGGTTCATGATATGTTTTTGCTCTGCCCCCTCTCCTTGTCACACTCTGATTTTCACCAGTCACTTTTCTCTCCACCCTCTCTGCGTCGCATCCTGTTCCCACCCTACTGGGCTAGTATATTTATAAGGACAAGATTGTAGTTTTTAGTTTAGTTTAGCTTAGCTTGGCTTAGATTGTGCTGCATCCTGCATGAATAAAGAGATACTGCCTACAGCTCAACCATGAGTCCCGGGTCGTCTGTCTCCCGTCAATGAAGCTCAGCCCGACACAGAGCCATATACAAATTTAACGCAATACCCATCAAAGTTCCACCAAGCTTCTTTAAGAGAATAGAACAAAAATTACAATCATTTATCTGGAACCAGAAAACACCTAGAATTGCCAAAACTATCTTGAAGAAAAGAAATAGAAATGGAGGCATCACACTCCCAGATCTCAAACTATATTATAAGGCTATCATTATCAAAACAGCCTGGTACTGGAAAAAAAAATAGGCACACAGACCAGTCGAAAAGAATTGAAATCCCAGATCTAAACTCCTACACCTATGGACATCTAATCTTTGATAAGAGAGCCCAAAACATTAAATGGAAGAAGGAGGTTGTCTTCAATAAGTGGTGTTGGGAAAACTGGGTTGAAACATGCAGAAGAATGAAAATGAATCACTTTATCTCACCAGATACAAAAATTAACTCCAAATGGATCAAAGACCTGGATGTTAGACCAGGAACTATCAAATACTTAGAGGAAAACATTGGTGGAACACTTTCCCATGTAAACCTCAAGGACATCTTTGATGAAACAAACCCAATTGCAAGGAAGACTAAATCAGAAACAAATCAATGGGATTACATCAAATTGAAAGCTTCTGCACAGCCAAAGAAACTATCACATAAACAAAGAGACCCCTCATAGAATGGGAGAAGTTCTTCACATGCCATACATCAGACAAGAGACTAATAACCAAAATATGCAAAGAGCTCAGCAAACATAGCAACAAAAAAGCAAATGACCCCATCCCAAAATGGGCAGAGGATATGAACAGGACATTCACTATAGAAGAGATCCAAAAGGCTAACAAACACATGAAAAGTTGCTCCAGGTTGCTGATTGTCAGATAAATGCCAAAAAAGACAGCATTGAGATACCACCTCACCCTTGTGAGAATGGCATACATCAAAAAGGACAGCAGCAACAACAAAAAAAAAAAGCTGGAGAGGCTGTGGGGACAAAGGAACACTCTTGCACTGCTGGTGGGAATGTAAACTGGTCCAGCCTCTGTGGAGAGCACTCTGGAGAACTCTCACAAGGCTAGTCATGGACCTTCCATATAACCCAGTAATTCCTCTCCTGGGGATATACCTCAAGGACTCCATAACACCCAACCAAAAAGATATTTGTATACCTATGTTCATAGCAGCACAATTCATAATAGCTAAAACCTGGAAGCAACCCAGGTGCCCAACAATAGACGAGTGGCTGAGAAAGCTGTGGTATATATGCACAATAGAATACTATGCAGCTATTAAGAACAATGAACCCACCTTCTCTGTCCCAACTTGGATGGAGCTAGAAGGAATTATGTTAAGTGAGCTAAGTCAGAAAGATAAAGACGAGTATGGATGCTCCCACTCATCAACAGAAGTTGAGAAAGAAGAACAGAAAGGGAAACTCAAAGCAGGATTTGACTAAATTTGGAGTAGGGCACAAAAGTAAAAACCTTGGGTTGATGGTGAGGGTGGATGTTCAGCTTCATGGGGGGGGGGATGGGATGGGACACAGTCTTTTGTTGGTGAGAATACTGTCTATGTACACTCCTATTAATTTGTATTCATATAAATCACTCTTTAACTAATATGAGAGAGGAGAAATTGATTGAATGTCTCAAAGTTTTTAATGCATAGATCATAGGCTTTGATATGTTGACTCTCTTAAAAGCTTATGCCAGGGAGAACAGAAGCAATTGGTGGCACAGCTATATACAAACAATGTCATGTTGTATATGATACAGCAAATCCTAACAAAGGGATTTTTCAAAGTTAACGCAATCCCCAAATAGTGTGATTATAGCAATAACAATCTATTGTCTTTTTAAACCCTAAGACAGCATGAACCTCCCACTTCATCTATAGAGACTTTATTTCCTCCAGTCCTGGAACCTCTAGGGTGGAGCCAACTTCCCTGCATGCTTCTCTCAATTCATACCAAATGATATTGCATCTGCTGATCCCAAACTAATCAATGCAATCAGTACCACCTCAGCATGCTTCACTTCAAACTGTGTCCAGAGATGTCAAGCATGGAATGTCAATCCTTCAGCTTCATTAGTCGGGTGAGACTTTTCCTTTCATAGGATTCTCTAATTCCAATCCAGGTGATTGACTTACTAACAAAGTCCCAAGACCTAGATATAGACCAGGTATATAGATATAGGGCCTATGTTCACCTGTATCCATGAAATAGGGGGAAATATACACCTATAAGCAAAAATACACAATAGTCTGTAGTGAGTCAGTATAAAGTTTGTAATGAAATAGTGTCTACTTAGACTTAGATACCCTCCTCACCTAGTTTGTATTATACTTCCCTCATTCACTCCAAAGCTAACCTTAATAAAGTAAGGTTAGGCAAAATTTGAATAAAGGCAAGAGACTGGCAAACTTTAATGATGACTCTTTAGTCATTATCAGGCCACCCCATTAGCTGGGGCCCTATTCGGGGAGTCCTGAGATTACCAAACAGACATTATGGGCCTAGACCTCAAATAAATCCCTCTCTCCATTGCTACTGGTCATCTCTATCAGGAACAACACAATAGACCCTTTTGTGGGCCCACATAGGACCTTGCTCTCAATGTGGATCAACAACAGTAGAGAACGTTCCATCCTCCAAAGGGAGACTGGACAACATACTTTATGAGGAAGATGGGTCCTGATACTGGGGCAGCTTGGAATGTTCCTACTCATGACCACAGAATGTGAGCTCAAATCTATAGGGATGCAGAGGTCACATAGGCTCCTAAGCTGAATATGGGCCCCAGATCACATCAAATTGATGGGGTTTTCAGTCAAGAATACACTTTTCCCATATTTGGGAGCTACTCTCTTCCCTGATCCAGCTTTCTGGTCCCTTTTCTAGCCATGACATCATCTCCTCAGACAATAACTTGGATCCACCTGCATATCAGATTTCAGGCTCAGGGCGAGAGAGAGAGAGACACTAACATAGCCAGAGACCTTTTGGAATATAACTGAAATATGCCTACTAGCTATCTACAAAGTGGAGGACCCCCCCCCAAATCTTCATCTGCACTATTCCAGCCTTCAGTTCATGATTAGTTAACAATTTGTTTGGCTCTGTATATTAACTCTCTTTTCAGCCACTAGGTTCCACATGCTAGCATGATGCCAACCAGACTTCCCTGGATAAACAACCCCACTAATGTGTCCTGGAGCTATAACTCCCCAGAACCCTGCCCCACTAGGGAAAGAGAGAGACAGGCTGGGAGAATGGATTGACCTGTCAATGCCCATGTTCAGTGGGGAAGCAATTACAGAAGCCAGACCTTCCACCTTCTGCATCCCACAATGACCTTGGGTCCATACTCCCAGAGGGTTAAAGAATAGGAAAGTTATCAGGGGAGGGGATGGAATACGGAGTTCTGGTGGTGGGAATTGTATTAAGTTGTACCCCTCTTATCCTATGTTTTTTTGTAAATGTTTCCTTTTTATAAATATAAGTAAATAAATAAAATGTTAACAAAAAAGAAATTGAGCAGGAACTCTGATCAAAATCTTAAACTTGAGATTATAAAATTCATGATTTTGATTCTATTTTAAATGGAGTTTCTGTTACTTTCCACCCAAAACACCCAAATAAAAACACTATTATACAACAGAGGCCATGGATAACCAAACTCAAGTTTGTTTTGTTATTCTTCCTTGTGCTTCCTGTTAGCAGAGGTGCATGAAGACTGCTCTCACCCTGCACTGGCAGAAGGACCATTACTTGGAGTCCTCAGAAATAAAAGATTCACTCACTCCACCCAGCACAGATTGCTCAATAGTAGAACTGCTGTTCTCTCTCTCTCTCTCTCTCTCTCTGCCTCTTTCTCTCTCTGCCTCTCTCTCAGCCTCCCTCTCTCTCTCTCTCTCAGTCTCCCTCTCTTTCTCCCCCCACCCTGCCTAGATAGAGACAGAAAAGCAAAGAGAGAATGAAAGAATGGGGCCAGGTGGTGGTGCACCTAGTTAAGTGCACACATTGCAGTGCATAAGGACCCATGTTCAAGCCCCTGGTCCCCACCTGCAGGGGGAAAGCTTCATGAGTGGTGAAGCAGGGCTGCCTGTCTGTGCCTCTTTGTCTCTATATCTCTCTATTTCCCCTTCCCCTCTCAGTTTCTCTCTGTCTGTAAAAATAAAATAAAAAATTTAAAGAGAGAGAGAGAGAGTGAAAGAGACCACCAAAGCTTCCTTAAATGTGGTGGGGTTAAGAGCAAAAACCACATGGTCATATCAATAGATGCATAGAAAGCCTTTGACAAAATACAACATCCCTTTATGATCAAAACACTACAAAAAATGGGAATAGATGGAAAATTCCTGAAGATAGTGGAGTCTATATATAGCAAACCTACAGCCAACATCATACTCAATGGTGAAAAACTGGAAGCATTTCCCCTCAGATCAGGTACCAGACAGGTCTGCCCACTATCACCATTACTATTCAACATAGTGTTGGAAGTTCTTGCCATAGCAATCAGGCAGGAGCAAGGAATTAAAGGCATACAGATTGGAAGAGAAGAACTCAAACTCTCCTTATTTGCAGATGACATGATAGTATACATGGAAAAACCTAAGGAATCCAGCAAGAAGCTTTTGGAAATCATCAGGCAATACAGTAAGGTGTCAGGCTATAAAATTAACATTCAAAAGTCAGTGGCATTCCTCTATGCAAACACTAAGTTAGAAGAAATTGAAATCCAGAAATCAGTTCCTTTTTCTATAGCAACAAAAACAATTAAATATCTAGGAGTAAACCTAACCAAAGAAGTGAAAGACTTATATACTGAAAATTATGAGTCACTACTCAAAGGAATTGAAAAAGACACAAAGAAGTGGAAAGATATTCCATGTTCATGGGTTGGAAGAATTAACATCATCAAAATGAATATATTACCCAGAGCCATCTACAAATTTAATGCTATCCCCATCAAGATCCCAAGCACATTTTTTAGGAGAATAGAAAAAATGCTACAAATGTTTATCTGGAACCAGAAAAGACCTAGAATTGCCAAAACAATCTTAAGAAAAAAGAACAGAACCGGAGGCATCACACTCCCAGATCTCAAACTGTATGATAGGGCCATTGTCATCAAAACTGCTTGGTACTGGAACATGAACAGACACACTGACCAGTGGAATAGAATTGAGAGCCCAGAAATGAGGCCCCACACCTATGGACATCTAATCTTTGACAAAGGGGCCCAGACTATTACATGGGGAAAGCAGAGTCTCTTCAACAAATGGTGTTGGAAACAATGGGTTGAAACATGCAGAAGAATGAAACTGAATCACTGTATTTCACCAAACACAAAAGTAAATTCCAAGTGGATCAAGGACTTGGATGTTAGACCACAAACTATCAGATACTTAGAGGAAAATATTGGCAGAACTTTTTTCCGCATAAATTTTAAAGACATTTTCAATGAAACGAATCCAATTACAAGGAAGACTAAGGCAAGTATAAACCTATGGGACTACATCAAATTAAAAAGCTTCTTCACAGCAAAAGAAACCACTACCCAAACCAAGAGACCCCTCACAGAATGGAAAAAGATCTTTACATGCCATACATCAGATAAGAGTTTAATAATCAACATATATAAAGAGCTTGCCAGACTCAACAACAAGACAACAAATAACCCCATCCAAAAATGGGGGGAGGACTTGGACAGAATATTCACCACAGAAGAGATCCAAAAGACCGAGAAACACATGAAAAAAATGTTCCAAGTCTCTGATTGTCAGAGAAATGCAAATCAAGACAACAATGAGATATCACTTCACTCCTGTGAGAATGTCATACATCAGAAAAGGTAGCAAATGCTGGAGAGGGTGTGGGGTCAAAGGAACCCTCCTGCCCTGCTGGTGGGAATGTCAATTGGTCCAACCTCTGTGGAGAACAATCTGGAGAACTCTCAGAAGGCTAGAAATGGACCTACCCTATGACCCTGCAATTCCCCTCCTGGGGATATATCCTAAGGAACCCAACACATCCATCCAAAAAGATCTGTGTACACATATGTTCTTGGCAGCACAATTTGTAATAGCCAAAACCTGGAAGCAACCCAGGTGTCCAACAACAGATGAGTGGCTGAGCAAGTTGTGGTATATATACACAATGGAATACTACTCAGCTGTAAAAAATGATGAATTCACCATTTTCAGACAATCTTGGATGGACCTTGAAAAAATCATGTTGAGTGAAATAAGTCAGAAACAGAAGGATGAATATGGGATGATCTCACTCTCAGGCCGAAGTTGAAAAACAAGATTAGAAAAGAAAACACAATTAGAACCTGAACTGGAGTTGGCATATTGCACCAAAGTAAAAGACTCTGGGGTGGGTGGGTGGGGAGAATACAGGTCCATGAAAGATGATGAATGACATAGTAGGGGTTGTATTGTTAAATGGGAATCTAGGGAATGTTATGCATGTACAAACTATTGTATTTACTGTTGAATGTAAAGCATTAATTCCCCAATAAAGAAATAAATTATTTAAAAATAAAGAAATAAATAAATATAAAAAACATCTAAAAAAAAAGAAACGATATACGCATTATTGGCTTACCAGAGGAAGAAAGAGAAGGAGAGGAAGAAAGCATTCTTCAGGCCATAATAGCTGAAAATTTCTCTAGTCTAGACAACACCAAAGACATAAAGATTCAAGAAGCCCAGAGGGTCCCAAACAGAATTAACCCAGACCTAAGGACACCAAGACATGTCATACTTAGAATGGAAAGGAATAAGGATAAAGAAAGGATCCTCAAGGCTGCAAGAGAAAAACAAAGAGTCACCTACAAAGGAAAACCCATAAGATTAGCAGCAGACTTCTCCATACAAACACTACAGGCCAGAAGAGAATGGCAACATATCTATCGAGTGCTCAATGAGAAAGGCTTTCAGCCAAGAATACTATATCCTGCTAGACTGTCATTCAGACTAGATGGAAGCATCAAAACCTTCTCAGACAAGCAACAGTTGAAGGAAGCAACCATCACCAAGCCTGCCCTGAAAGAAGTTCTGAAAGGTCTCCTACAAACAACCAGACCACCACAAATAGGACATATATCAAAACACTCTAAAACTCTACAAGAAAAAAAAAAAATGTGGTGGGGTTGAGCTCAAACCTAGTTACACATGTGACAAAGCAACACACTGTCCAACTGAGCTATTCCAGGAGCCCAAACTGCCTGTCTTTATGGCAAAGGAGAAGGAGGAGACATGAATATCAGCTATATTCTCCTGACGAAATTTCCCCTCAGCCCATGTTTTCTTGATGATTCTTTGTCTTTTAATTATTTTCAAGAAGTCCTTACTCTTTGTATTTATCTCTCCCACTATTAGCAGATATTTAAACAATGTATAGACTCACCATTCAGAATAGTCAATTAAAAGTATTGGATTGGGATAAAAGATAAGAAATATACCAGACTTGCATGCATGAGCTCATTAGTTTGATCCCTCATATCGTATGTACTAGAGTGATAAGCAGTGCTCTCTATCCTGTTAATAAATAAGTGAATCGGGAGTCGGGCTGTAGTGCAGCGGGCTAAGCGCAGGTGGCACAAAGCACAAGGACCGGCATAAGGATCCCGGTTCGAACCCCGGCTCCCCACCTGCAGGGGAGTCGCTTCACAGGCGGTGAAGCAGGTCTGCAGGTGTCTATCTTTCTCTCCTCCTCTCTGTCTTCCCCTCCTCTCTCCATTTCTCTCTGTCCTATCCAACAACGACAACAACAATAATAACTACAACAATCAAACAACAAGGGCAACAAAAGTGAATAAATAAATAAAATAAATATATATAAAAAAAAATTTTAAAAATAAATAAATAAATAAGTGAATCAATCTTTTTAAAAGGTTTTATTAGTTATGAGTTGGGTACTTAAAAACTTAAGAAGCATCTAAATCTTTACTTCCTGATGAAAGAGTTGAGCATGGACTTGGGTTGTCGCCACAGGAAAAAGAATGAGAGTTTACAGTTGCATAATCTCCAATAGAAACACTTTGGAAGGTTTTAAAAAGATTTGTGGCGTGTTTGTACGTATTGGGAAGTTTGATTGCTGGGTTGTGGCATGTTATTGGAGTATAAGGTGTTACTTTCTGCCCAACGCTTATTAGTTGGAGAACAGTCCTCACTCACTTAATAAGGTACTTGATATGTGGACCCAGTTCTTTCCAAATCAGATGGCAAGATGAGATGAAATGTGCAAGAAATTCATTTGGAGAACTGCTTATCAAAGAAAAAGAGGAGGGAGCCAGCAGAGATTGAGAGGGCTGTCATAACGGAATGTTGTAAATTTGACTAAAGAAGACAGAAAATTGGAAGGAAGAGTCCTTGTTTGAAACAGTTCTCACTTTGTGTCCAGGAAGCCTTCATCTCTCAGCAATGGGCTTGCTCAGAGCCCTGCTGAGCTCAGTTGTTGACTGGGAGCAGTAAAAGAAAGGGAGCTTAATCCCTGTGCTCAGAGCACAGCATAAGGGTTCTGAACAGTTAGGATCCCTGCAGTTAAAGATCTAGGAGAAGATTCACCTTGGTGCACAATCACTAAGAGAAAGGAACACGCCAGGCTACCCCACACCCAGAGCAAGGACAGTAAGATATTGGATCAATGATAATTCTCCTTCAGGAGTTTTCATTTTCAGGGAGGAAACACAAAAAGGACTTAAGGTATCAGAACTAGAGTTACACAATAGCAGGAACCACAGGGAAGTTCCTGCTGCTAAGGATTTCTATTCTGCCTTGATTCAAGTTCAAGATTTTATGGTTCAGCACTTTCTTTGACTAAATGGATTGTTCAGTACAAGTCTGATGCACCCTTTACTTTCAAACACTTTGAATTGTTTTTCTATTGCTTCTGACCTTCCAAGAACCCTGGCAGAGACAAGGTAGAAGTTTTATTATAAATACATTTAGAAAAATATATTAGTAGCATTATTTAACTTTTTAAAATTTACATACATTGTATGATATCATACATGTTCTAGAAAGTTGCTTTTTCTGTTTAGCATTATGTTTAAGATTTCACCCATGACTATAGTTCATTAAGAAATATTCCAATGGAGGAGTTAAACTCATACATTACCATGTGCAAGGACCCAAGTTCAAGCTCACACTCCCCACCTGTAAGGGGGGAATCTTCGTGAGTGATGAAGCATATATTGTAGGCATCTCTCTGTCTCTCACCTCTCTTTCTCTCTACCTCCCCTCTCTTCTTTAATAATTATTTACCACTTTTAGAAGTTCTCTTATTTACAAATTACTGCAGAGAATATGTGTATCTGATGGGTACAAGACCTGAGGACAACCTTAATCAGAGTGGATTCTTCTTGCTTGTTTGCTTTGTTTTTTAATTAATTAATTTGTTTATTTTGGATAGAGACAAATTGAAAGGGTAGGGAGAGAGGAGAGAAAGAGAAAGAGAGAGAGAGAGATGCAGCATTGCTACACCACTTGTGAAGCTTGCCCCCTACAAGTGGACACCAGGAGCTTGAACCAGGGTCCTTCTGCATTGTAACATGTGTGCTCAACCAGGGGTGACACCACCTGGCCCCTTTCCCCTCCTCTTTCAATTTATCTCTGTCCTATAAAATAAGAGAAAAGGGGAAAAAAGGGGGGTATGGGAGGGCCACCAGAAATGGTGGATTTGTCATGCAGTTACTGAGGACCAGTGATAATCCTGGTGGCAATTAAAACAAACAGCTAGTGGTGATGAGTGGTAGGGTACATCTCATAATGTATAAGAAATTGATGGCCTTTTGTTTGTTTTATTTGTCTCTTTCTGATGTGCTGTGAAGGTATTTTATAAAAGTTAGAAATGAACAAAGGTCATGAATTGGATCACAAATATTCTAAGGAGCAGAAAAGGTTTGTTCCTTGTTTGTTGGGTGTTTTGTTTGTTTTTGGTGGTTACTGGCACTTCAATTCATTCTGACATTTTCAGACAGAAAGAGGGAGAGAGAAAGAGATCACTGCCTCGAAGCTCCCTCCAGTACAGTGGAGGTCAAACTTGAACCTGAAAAGTGAGCATGGCAGAGCACATGTAACATTCAGGTGAGATATCTTTTTAAAATGTTTTTTCCAGGTGAGCTATTTTGCCTGCAGCAAAAACTGATCTGAATTCTGTAAACTCTGGTTGAAGGATTAATTAAAGTTGCAAAGATAAAAATCTCAGACTCTCGAGTATACTTCTCATTCTTTCTGCTAGCATGACTACTTGTCAGGAATGCTTTGATTCTTAGTGGAAAAATTATAAATTATAAGGATTTTTATACTGTACCATGTATGCACTTTGAAATCTTAAATATATCATAAATCTGTAATGAACAATTACTTGTGGGAGAAAGAATATCCTCAACTATGATTTTGTTAATACTACTATTTTGGGATCTATTTATTTATATCTGGACTTTCATTGTATTTAGAATGAATTCCCGGAGATCTTGATTTAGCATGGTTTAAGTATTGTCAATGAAGTGTGAAGTATATACAGAAGTAACCCACACTAGCAAATGTTCCTAGAATGTATCAAGTCATAAAAAAATGTCTCAAACCAGATCTCCCAAATTATAAGTCTGATTTTTTTCTCATACAGCTAATTCTCTATACAAAGAATTCTGTTTTGTCTCTCTGTTGACTACAGCAAGAAGTTCAAGCTCAAGTTCTCCATCTACCCAGCCCCTCCCCCCCCAGTCTCCATAGGTATAGTGGAGCCCTACACTCCATCCTCACCACCCACACCACCCTGGAGCACTGTGACTGTGCCTTCATGGTAGACCATGAAGCCATCTATGATATCTGTTGTAGAAATCTGGATATTGGACATCCAACCTATACTAACCTCAATCGCCTTATTAGTTGGGTAGTGTCCTTCATCACTGCTTCCCTCAGGTTTGATGGAGCCCTGAATGTTGGCCTGACAGAATTCTAGACCAACCTGGTGCCCTCTCCCCACATCCACTTCCCTCTGGCCACCTATGGCCCTGTTATCTCTGCTGAGAAAACCTACCATGAACAGCTTTCTGTTGCAGAGATCACCAATGTGTGCTTTGAGCCAGCCAACCAAATGGTGAAATGTGACCCTCGCCATGGTAAATACGTGGTCTACTACCTGTTGTACCGTGGTGACGTGGTCCCCAAAGATGTCAGTGCTGCCATTGTCAGCATCAAGATCAAGTGTACCATCCAGTTTGTGGACCAGTGCCCCACTGGCTCCAAAGTTGGCGTTAATTACCAGCATCCCAACTGTGGTCCCTGGTGGAGACCTGGCCAAGGTCCAGTGGGCTATGTGCATGTTGAGCAACATCATTGCTGAGGCCTGGGCCCGCCTGGACCACAAGTTTGACCTGATGTACGCCAAGCATGCTTTTGTTCATTGGTATGTGGGTGAGGGCATGGAGGAGGGAGAGTTTTCTGAGGCCTGTGAGGACATGGCTGCCCTGGAGAAGGATTATGAGGAGTTTGGAGCAGATAGTGCTGATGGAGATGTTGAGGGTGAAGAGTATTAATCTGACTGTGGAATCTTGCACTCCTGTCTGTCCTGGAATTGTCTTTATTTGTATTTTATGAGGCTGTTGCAGCCCTAACCTGTCAATAAATTTGTATATGAATGTTAAAAAAAAGAATTCTGTCTTATGTATATATTCTTTCAAGACTTTTCAAGAAACAACTCCTTACGAGGTTCACCTTGGGCTGGTATCATTATAGCTTTCTGTAGGCATTACATTCAGAGCATATTTTCTACATCATCTGACAACTTGATTTATTAATTTTTTAAATGGTTCATTAATGAAAATAAGAAATTAAAAAAAAAAAAATATATATATATATATATATATATATATATATATATTTCATGAGCTGAAGATGATTGATTATCAAGCAAGTCCTGCCAAAAGGCCATTTGAAAACATGAAGCTTCTGGATGCCTGGAATTCTCATTTATCAACACCGTTTTTCTTAATGGCTTTTAAGGAGATTTTTGCAGTAGCAAGGTTTAATTTTTTTTCTCCAAACCTGAGGATAGTCCCTAATTGAATAAATAAAGTAGACAGCCTTCAGTCAGAAAACAACTAACGTCAGGGGAAAAAAAACACTAAGAGGCTAGAACAGGGGGACCAATTCAGCTGCTACTAGGAGTCCAGGAGGTAAGGACATTAGTGAAATGGGCTGTTGAGGTTGTGGTGAGAGAGACTTAGGGAAGTTGGCAGCAATATTTGCTGAGCTCCAGCTGATGGTTGACATATGGGGGCTGTTGTCAGACCTTCAGGTTTTTCTGTAGGTCAGCAACTTGGATACTAATACAAACTCTTCTTATGACTAGATGTTAAAAGCATTTGTACTTTTAAATTAATGGGTAAATTGTCAATTTGCAAACCACACAGGTTAGTTCTTTGAGTTTTAAGAGGCATGGACTACTCAAAACAGACTATTTCCCAAATGAAGTTGGGGAAGCTTGAGGTCAAAACTGGGCCTCTTCTGAACTAATAGAAAAAAGTTTTCTTCCCTCTGCCCTTTGGGGAATCTCCATGATTAGACTTTAAACACTAAGCATCTCTAGAAGCCAGATCTGCACCTTCCCTGATTGTTGTATGCTTTACATTGGGTTGTTCTAGCTCTCCCCCGCCAAGAAAATTGGTTCAGTCCTGCTAGTTTTCACGGGCCCGCTTGTCCCTGCCCCAAGGAATCCTGAGAGAGTTCCAGAGTTCTAGAGTTAGAGAGTGCTTGGTGCCGCTGCGGGGGAAAGAGGCAACAGAGTTCTGTTTGGTGATTAGTTTGGGTTAGTTTATGAATCGTTGTTCCTGAATAAAGAAATACAGCTTCCCTGCCCAGCTGTGTGTCCTTGAGCCTCTGTTACCCGCCCGTGAAGCTAGCCCGGCCAGCTGGAGCCTCCGAATTTTAACAACAAATGGCGCCCACGTGGACCTGACCTGCGCATCTCTCAGATAAGTGAAGACAATTTGGCTACCTATGTACTATGGCCTTCTCTTCTGCTCGTGAAGAGATCTCCAAAGGCCTCTGCTCTTTCTTCACGAGACTGTTTTGCTGTTTCTGGAACATTTATCTCTGGACCACTCTGTGGTTTCCACTCGCTCGGGCGCACTCAGAACAGCCAGCGGAGTCAGGAAGAGCCAACGGGCAAGAGGCGAGGTGTGGAGCTGCTGTTTCCACCTGGTGGAGCAGCCAGCCAGCTGGCTGCACCCAGACAGCCCCACGTACCGCACCCGCAGCCCCACAGCCCCGCAGCCCGCAGGAGCCCGACGCCAGCACGCAGGAGCCCGATGCCACCACACAGGAGCCCGATGCCAACACGCTGGAGCCCGATGCCAACACGCAAGAGCCCGAGGCCAGCCCACAAGAGCCGGCTCTCCACCGCGTGGCACAGGACACTGGACACATGATCCCTCCACGCTGCTCGGCCACTGCGAGCAGGGCAGCAGACATGACAGGGCCATGGGGCAGGGCTGCGGCGGCCTATCATGGCTGCCACCCCAGGGCACCTCGGCCCGTGCCTTCTACAAGGCTGGCCCGCCCGCCCTCGGGCTATGAATTCTATACAGATCCTGGACTTCCCGGACCCCCCGGGGTCCCTGCCGAAACTGGGCACCCTGACTGAGATCCTCAGCTCCAGTCTGAAGGCAGACAAGCTGGAGTATGCAGAGATTTGTGCAGAGATCACAACCTGCAATTCCTTGAAGTGGAGCTGCGCGGGAGGCCACCTCCAGATGGTGACCCCCCCAACAACTAAGACAGTACACATCTAAATTCGTGTTTAAAATGACATGTCTTCGTAACAAAGGTTTCTCTCCTTGTGTATTAATGACCATGTTTATGTGTGTGTTTAAAGTTTGGTAAACAGTAACTTTAAGGCTAAATTCTTACTAGGCAAAGTTAAATGAAAAAGGTTTTCAACATAACTCTCATAAAGATAAAATTAACTTACATTTAAAGTCTGAGGTAAAAATTAGTTAACAATCAATATATTTTAACTAAGTTGGTCTAAACAAGACCTGCACACACCTAGGGTGTGTCTCCATCTTGAATGGGTGTAACAAAAGGTTAAATAGACTTGTTGATATGTAAAACTCTCAATTACCTTCTCTATTAGAAATGGTAGATTGCACAATGGCTATGCTAATTATTCTCATGCCTGATGTTTTCTTTCCTGAGCACACCTAGGGTGTGTTTCCATCTTGAATAGGTGTAACAAAAGGTTAAAAAGACGTTGTTGATATGTAAAAGTCTCAAATTCCTTCTCTATTAGAAACGTTAGATTGCGCTTTGATTATGCTAGTGACAAGTTTTGTTTCATAGTAAGTAAATTGCAGCCAGCTACCTTTGGGACTCTAGGCCGTTCCCCACCCCCATGCAAATGTCCGTCGAGACAAGTACGCCCCCCAGAGGCAATAAATGTTTTTTTTAAGCTGATAAAGTTTTGTCCACAGAGGCAAAAAAAAAAAAATGGCCCCCTCAGGCCTTCCCTTGGCAGCACACTGGTTCTTGTTACTTGCTTACATGTTTCTCCATGTTTGTGCCAGTTTCTTTTTAAAAAATGCCTGTATGATAGAGGTTTCTGTTCACCCCACACCCCTGATACTGTGGTCATTTAGTTAAAAAGAAAAGGGGGGATTGTTGTATGCTTTACATTGGGTTGTTCTAGCTCTCCCCCGCCAAGAAAATTGGATCAGTCCTGCTAGTTTTCGTGGGCCTGCTTGTCCCCGCCCCAAGAAACCCCAAGAGAGTTCCAGAGTTCCAGAATTAGAGAGTGCTTGGCGCCGCTGCGGGGGAAAGAGGCAACAGAGTTCTGTTTGGTGATTAGTTTGGGTTAGTTTATGAATCGTTGTTCCTGAATAAAGAAATACAACTTCCCTGCCCAGCCATGTGTCCTTGAGTCTCTGTTACCTGCCCATGAAGCTAGCCCGGCCAGCTGGAGCCTCCGAATTTTAACAACACCTGATTATGGATAGTAAAGACAATACTCAACTCTCAACATTGTTAGAATGAGCATAGGCCCTTTCTTTTCACAAAAGTCATAAGTCAATCTTCTGAGCATAATAAAATTATAAGGGAGGGTGGAGAATTTCTGCTACTTCTGCCAAGAATTTATAAGCATAGAAATTACTAGATATTTACATTACTCTACTTACCCTCTATATACAGATTAATATTTGGCTCCTTGAGTGACAAATCACAGACAGTTTGGAGTATGAAGGCCAGGCCAGGAACTTGGGAGCAGAGGTATATATACCACTGAATCAATTATGGTTCTGCTTTGATTAAGAGCTTGAAATCTGGGGCTGTCTAGTTCAAACTTTGACTCCACCACATAATTAGAAATCATCCAATTTAACTCATCTGTGAAAGAAGGTAAGCTATTGTGCCAATTTGATTAGTTAATTTGTAGTGTTCCATATAGTTGTTCACTTTTATAGAGAAATATTATTTTGGAAATTTGAAGAAACTGGGACCCAGAGAAGCTAAGATTATTTAAGATCACACTACTTTGAACTCCAGTCACTTTAATGTTAAATAAAATATTATGGTCTAAATACCTTTAGCCCACCTGCTTGTTAGCTATTAGGCTCAGGCAAAAATAGTAAAGGCATGGGTCCCTTGGAATATACCTAAAATAGACCTACTAGCTTTTTCCAAAATGAAGACCCAAAATCTCATTTGCTATATTCTTGCCTTTAGGTTCCTGATTATTAAACAATTTGTTTTGCTTTATATCTTAATGTTTTTCAGACACCAAGTTGTAGATGCTACCATGACGCCAACCTGACTTCCCTGGGCAGATGACCCCACCAATGAGTCCTAGAACCCCAACTCTCCAGAGCCCTGCCCCATTAGGGAAAACAGAAACAGTCTGGGAGTATGGACTGACCTGCCAACATCCATATCCAGCAGAGAAGTAATTACAGAAGCCAGACCTCCCACATTCTGCACCCTATAATGATCCTGGGTCCATACTCCCAGAGGGATAAAGAATAGGAAAGCCTCCAATGGAAGGGATGGGATGCAGAACTCTGGTGGTGGGAACTGTGTGGAATTGTACCTCTCATATCCAATGGACTTGTAAATCATAATTAAATCAGTAAAAAAGAAAATAAATAAATAAGTACTTGAAAAAATATTATGGTCTATATATCCCCACCCTAAATTTTCCCCTGATGGTTGTTGGGCTTAGTTGAACTTGGTATAATTGATTTTCACACAATCAAGTTTTGCTACAAATTCTGCTTACATTGGAATTTGATGTATTATAGGAATCATTGGTTCAGGTACACCTGAATTGGTGGCCATCTAAATGATTAAATCTGAGTTCTTCAAAGAGGAAAGCAGGTTGAAGGTAATAATGGGAAAATTACAGTATAAAACTAGTATAGGTCCTCTAATCCAGAGGGAAGGGGAGAAAAAAGTCTCTCCAGAGATAGTGGACTCCAAATAAAACTATTTGTCCAAGTGCTGAGGAAATAGCATAATGGTTACAGAAAAAGACCTTCATGCCTGAGACTCTGAGGTTCCAGGTTCAATCGCCAGAAGCTAGAGCTGAGAAAAGTTCTGATAGAAAGAAACAGAGAGAGGAAGTAAGGGAAGGAGGGAGGAAGGAAAAGAGATTTGTGCAAAATCAGAGAAAACTGAAGTTTACCACTCTGAGTTTATTTTATATCAGTTCAGAACCGAGCAATATACTAATCAGAAGGACTAGAGATCAAAAGAGGTCTCCTGAACTTAATGGTTTTGCAAAATTAATGAGTGCCACAGAGTTCACTTAAAAGCATTTTTATTAGTTCAGCATATATCAGCAAAACCCTTTTGAATAGCAAGTATTCAAGTAATAGTCATGAAACGTCAACTCAAAAGCAGCTTAATGACCACAAGTAGATAAGGAAAACTAGACCCAGATAGAATAATGACTTGCACAAGATCATATGCTAAAAGGCCAGTGGAATAGCTCACTTGGGTAGTGCATTGCTTTGCCATGTGTCTGACCCAGACTGTAAAATGGCCCCACCACACTAAGGGAAGCTTTTGTGCTGGGCTCTTTTTCATTTTCTCCTTCTCTGCCTCTCTGTCTTTATAAAAGAAGGAGGAGGAGGAGGACATAACAGATGAGATTTGGGGTCTCCATTTTGGAAAAAAACTAGGAAGTCTATATTAGGTATATTCTTACCTTTAGAATCACTAAACAATTTGTTCTGCTTTATATTTTAATGCTTTTCAGCCATCAAGTTGCAGATACTACCATGAAAACAACCTGACTTCTCTGAGCAGATGACCTGGGGGTCCTGGAACCCCACCTCCTCAGAGGCCTGTCCCATTAGGGAAAGATAGAGATTGGGAGTATGGAGTGACCTGCCAACATCCATATTTAGCAGAGAAGTAATTAAAGAAGCCAAACCTTCCACCTTCTGCACCCCTTAATGACCCTGGGTCCATAATCCCAGAAAGTTAAAGAATAAGAAAGTTATCAAGGGAGAGGATGGGATACAGAGTTCTGGTGGTGGGAATTGTCTGGAATTGTACCCCTCTTATCCTCATCTCATTGACATTATTAAATAATAATAATAACAATAAAAAACAAGACATTAGTTCACATGATTTTAGAAACTTCAAAAAAGAAGGAGAAGAAAGAGGAGGGGGAGGGAGAGGGAGAGGGGAGAGAGAAGAAAAGGAAAGATCCTGAGGGAATGGAATTTGGATATCTGGTGGTGGGAATTATGTGGAGTTGTACCCTTCTTATTAAAGTTTTTTATATTTATTTATTTTCCCTTTTGTTGCCCTTATTTTTTTTATTGTTGTTGTAGTTATTATTGTTGTTGTTATTGATGTCATCTTTGTTAAACAGGACAGAGAGAAATGGAGAGAGGAGGGGAAAACAGAGAGGGGGAGAGAAAGACAGACCTGAAGACCTGCTTCACTGACTGTGAAGTAACTCCCCTGCAGGTGGGGAGCCAAGGGCTCGAACTGGGAGCCTTATGCCAGTCCTTGTACATTGTGCCATGTGCGCTTAACCCACTCCACTACTGCCTGACTCCCAGTTGTACCCTTCTTACCACATGGTTTCTGTCAGTGTTTACTTTTTATAAATAAAAATTTTAAAAAAAGAAAAGGAAAGGAAAGATTACTTGGTTAGTGAATGAAAACCAGATTCCGAGAAATACCAAAGGAGATCATCTGGGACCACAACAAGGCAGGATTAGAATGACTTCAGAAACCCACCAAATCACAGGTGAGTGCAAATACCTATGGCTCATAGACAGAAAGGAGCCTAGGGAGAGATTAAGTGGCTGATAATAGTCCAGCAGTTTACCACTTGAAACACCACCTCCAGTCTGTTTTGCCAACAAAAAGACTGCTGTAGGAAAGATTCCCCTTAGACTCACCAAACGCAACTGTGAGTCCCCATTGCTACTACTCTCAGAGACTGGAGCAGGGGGGAGGCCTTGTGCTGACACCAGGGGGCAGAAAACTGACCATGAAACTCAGGAGAAAATCTACACTTTGATGGTCTAGTGGTGGGGCTGTGTGGTGGAAGCCTTTCCATGTTGTTCTCCTGATGAGAACATAGTGAATAGTTGCCTCAGAACCTACAGAGTATAAACGGGACTTGTTTAGAAACTCACAAGGCCCAGCAGTGCTGCCCATCTTGGCAGAAAAGCTGAATTGAGCCTGGAGAGTTGGATCCTTGGGGTCTGAGAGTCTCTTTGCATAACCACTGGATTATCTTTCCTCCACCCTGCTTTATCTCTTGGTCAGGAGTACGTGCTTAGCTAAGAAGTCTACTTACAGTTTAAAAGCCTCAGGCTCCCATAGCCTACAGAGAAGAAAAAGAAAAAAAGAGGGTTTTATGACACTGTGCTCCAACTCAGGAATGAAAATAATATTGAAAAAAATGTTAATTTCCACAACTGTGAACCCTTTAAGTACCTTAATTAGACACAAGTCAATCCAGGCAAGAGTGATCAGTAATTTGAAAAGTACTGAGAAAGGGACCTCATAACACACTATATAGAATGTTTAAACCAACAAGAAGAAATATTGGAGAAATGAACTGGGACAAGAGTCCAGCTAAAAGCCCCCCAAAGGTTGAAGCACAAAATAATGAGGTCAACATCCAAACACTAGTTAAAGAAATAATCACAGGAGTGAGTAAAGAGTTTGAAAGAATTGTCATCAGAGATGTAGAAACAACAAATGAGATTCTGGAAGAAAACACTAATTATCTCAAGGTTATTAGAGAGCTGAAAGCTGAAATAGCTGAGCTAAGAACACAACTAGCTGAAAAAGCTGAAACAGTATCAAAACAGGGTAACAAAATAGATGAAATCCAGAAAACAGTAGAGAGGAGAGAGAATAGAATCAATGAGGCTGAAGACAGAATTAGCAAGATCGAGGAGAACAAATTAGAGACAACTAAAAAAGAAGTAAGAGATCTCAAAAAGAGATTAAGAGATACTGAAAACAACAACAGAGACTTTTGGGATGACTTCAAAAGAAATAATATATGCATTATTGGCTTACCAGAGGAAGAAAGAGAGGGAGGGGAAGAAAGCATTCTTCAGGATGTAATACCTGAGAACTTCTCTAGTCTAGACAACATCAAAGACATAAAGGTTCAAGAAGCCCAGAGGGTCCCAAACAGAATTAACCCAGACTTAAAGACACCAAGACACATCATATTTAGAATGGAAAGGAATAAGGATAAAGAAAGGATCCTGAAAGCTGCAAGAGAAAAACAAAGAGTCACCTACAGAGGAAAATCCATAAGATTAGCAGCAGACTTCTCCACACAAACACTACAGGCCAGAAGAGAATGGCAAGATATCTATTGAGTGCTCAATGAGAAGGACTTTCAACCAAAACTACTGTATCCTACTAGACTGTCATTCAGACTAGATGGAGGCATAAAAACCTTCTCAGACAAGCAACAGTTGAATCAACTATCACCAAGCCTGCCCTGAAAGAAGTTCTAAAAGGTCTCCAGTCAGACCACCATAAATATGCCATATATCAGAACACTCTAAAAATCTACAAGAATGGCATTGACATATCTTCAATATTTGATATCAATAAATGTCAGTGGCCTGTATTCACCTATTAAAAAGCACAGAGTAGGAAGATGGATCAGAAAACACAACCCAACAATATGCTGTCTACAGGAAACTCACCTAACTCAACAAGACAAACACAGACTCAAAGTGAAAGGATGGAAAACTATCATACAAGCCAATGGCCCACAAAAAGGGGCAGGAACAGCTATTCTCATATCTGACATGATAGACTTTAAAATCAATAAAATTAAAAAGATAGGGATGGACATTACTTAATGCTCAGAGAATCAGTGAATCAAGAGGACTTATCAATTATTAACATCGATTCACCCAATGAGAAGCCATCTAAATACATCAAACATCTACTGAAAGAGGTACAGCAATATAGTAACAGCAACACAGTCATAGTACAGAACTTCTACACCCCACTCTCTCAACTTGACAGATCACCCAAGCAGAAAATCAATAAAGAAATGAGGGAGCTAAATGAGGAGATATATAACCTAGAAATATTGGACATTTTTGGAGTCATTCATCCCAAAAAACTGGAATACACGCTCTACTCAAGTCCACATGAGTCATTCTCAAGGATAGACCATATTTTAGGCCACAAAGACAGCATCAGCAAATTCAAAAGCATTGAAATAATCCCAAGAATCTTCTCAGACCACAGTGGAATTAAACTAAAACTTAGCAATCAAGAAAAGATTAGTAAGAGTCCCAAAATGTAGAATCTCAACAGTACACTACTTAACAACTACTGGGTCAAAGAGGAAATAAAGGAAGAAATCCAAATGTTTTGCGAGTTCACTGAAAATGAAGACACAAGCTATCAAAATTTTGGGGACACAGCTATGTCAGTACTGAGATATAAATTCATAGCTATACAAGCACACATTAGAAAGGAATAAAAAGCTCAAATAAACAACCTAACTGAACATCTTAAAGACCTAGAAGAAGAAGAACAAAGGAATCCTAAAGCAAACAGAAGAACAGAAATAACTAAAGTTAGGGCAAAAATCAATAACATTGAAAATAAGAAAACCAAACAAAAGATCAACGAAAGAAAATGTCAATTCTTCAAATGAGTGAACAAAATCAACAAACTTTTAGCCATACTCACAAAACAAAAAAGGGAGAAGACCCAAATAAACCGGATGATTCCTTTCCTTCAAGTGTCCAAAGTAGAAGAGAGATGTACAATTCTGCATTTATACAGGGCAAATATTTTGAAATAAGATCATTACATATCAAAGTAGAGGAAGAGAAGGCTCCTAGGTGAAGAGAGAAACTAATGTCCATGGAAAACTATAATAAAGTTTTAAAAAAGAAGGAAAAATTGACCTCAATGTTTTCCTATAAAACAGAACATTTAATAAATATGGCAAATACAGTATATATGATTTTGAAATGTTATTGTCTTGTAATAAATTAACCATATACCCCCATGGTAGAAAACAGCTATATATATATATATATGTATGTATATATAAAGGCTACCAGAACAAAGGGTACAGATGATGTCTTCACAATCCATCTTCATCACCTGAGATTCCTCTCCAGGTGACCATCCTTTTCAGTAAGAAGCATAGATAGTTGCTTTTTTTTTTTTTTTTCTATCAGGGCTATTGCTGGGACTCTGTGCAGGCATTATGAATCCACTGCTCCTGGCAGCCATTTTTTTTTCTTTTCTACTGTACATGATAGGACAAAGAGAAATTTATTTATTTATTTTTAATGTTTGATGACTATATTTATTTATTTATTTATTGGATAGAGACAGCCAGAAATTGAGAGGAAAAGGGGTGATAGGGAGAGAGACAGAGAGACACCTGCAAACCTGCCTCACTGCTTGCAAAACTTTCCCCCTGCACGGGGGAACTGGGGACTCGAACCTGAGTCCTTGTGGATTGTAACATGTGCACTCAACCAGGTGCACCACCACCCGGCCCCTGACAAAGAGAAATTAAAAGTGGAGGGGAAAATGAAAAAAAAAAATACACATCTGCAGACCTGCTTTACCACTCACTAAGCATCCCCCATACAAGTGGGGGGCAGACACTCAAACCTGGGTTCTTGCTCATGGTAATGTGTGCAATTAACCAGGTGCATTAACGCCCAGCCCAAAAAGCATAGATAATTCAAGAACTAAATCTAAATCTACATTTTCATAAGATTCCTGAATGACCGACTTGCTCATTAGAGCTTGAGAAGCAATAAACTAAAACACACTCCAGTGTCTCAGGATTTAACACTCTGGCACCTGCTTCTACTCTCTGACAACTTATGTAAGTAGCTCCCAGGTCCAGTGGAAGGTTTTTTTGTTTGTTTGTTTGTTTTTTCTTACTGAGTGGAGACAAATAAGTGAGAGATTTTTTCAGACATTGTATAGTCTTTTTTTTGTTAATTTTTTATTTATGAAAGGGAAACATTGACAAAACCATAGGATAAGAGGGGTACAGCTTCGCACAATTCCCACCACCAGACCTCCATAAACCATTCCCTCCACTGATAGCTTTCCTATTCTTTAACCCTTTGGGAATATGGACCCAAGGTCATTGTGGGATGTGGAAGGTTGAAGGTCTGGCTACTGTAATTGCTTCCCTGCTGAACATGGGTGTTGACAGGTCAATCCATACTCCCAGCCTGTCTCTCTCTTTCCCTAGTGGGGAAGGGCTGTGGGAAAGTGGAGCTCCAAGTCACATTGGTGGGGTTGTCTGTCCAGGCAAGTCTGGTCACATCCTGCTAACATCTGGAACCTGGTAGCTGAAAAGTGAGTTAACATACAAAGCCAAACAAATTGTCAAACAATCATGGACCTAAGGCTGGAATAGTGAAGATGAAGTGTTGGGGGGGTCCTCCATTTTGTAGATAGCTAGTAGGCATATTTTAGTTATATTTCAAAAGGCCTGTAGCTATACTAGTTGTTTTTTGGGGTTTGTTTGTTTGTTTGTTTTTGTTTTTTGCCTGAGCCTGAAATCTGATATGCAGGTGGATCCTAATTATTGTCTGGGGAGATGATGTCATGGCTGGGAAGAGAACCAAAAACCAGAAAGCTGGATCAGCGAAGAGAGTATCTCCCTAATATGGGAAACAGGTATAAATATTACTGTAAACCCCATCGATTTGATGTAATCTGGGGCCCATAATTACTTTAGGAGCCTGTGTGACCTCTACATCCCTCTAGATCTCGGCTCACATTCCGTGGTCATGAGTAGGAACATTCCATGCTGCCCCAGTATCGACCCATCTTCCTCAGGTGTACCATAGAGTATGTTGTCCATCCTCCTAAGGGAGGATGGAACATTCTCTACCATTGTTGATCCAGGTTGAGGGCAAGGTCCTTTGGAGGGCCACAAAGGGGTCTATTTTGTTATTCCTGTTAGAAATGACCAGTAGCTATGGGGAGAGGGATTTGAGTTCTAGGCCCATCAAGTCTGTTTGGGAATCTCAGGACTCCCCGATTAGGGACCCAGCTGGTGGAATGGCCTGATAGTGACTAAAGAGTCATCATTAAAGTATGCCAGTCTCTTGCCCTTATTCAGCTTTTGCAGTCCTTGCTTTGATAAGGTTAGCTTTGGAGTGAGTGAGAGAACTGTAATAGGAAGTAGGTGAGGAGGGTATCTAAGTCTAAGTGGGCACTATTTCTTTATGAACTCACTACAAACTATTGTGTATTTTTGCTTTCAGGTATATATGATGCCCTAATTTATGGATACATGTGAACATATACTCTATCTTACGGGACCTGGCCTATATCTAGGTCTTGGAACTTTGTTAGAAAGTGAACCTCCTGGGATGGAATTAGAGAATACCATGAAAGGAAAAGTCTCACCCGAGTAATGAGGGTGAAGGGTTGGCAATCCATGCCTGACGTCTCTGTACACGGTCTGAGGTGAAGCATGCTGAAATGGCACTCGTTGCATTGATTAGGTTGCAATCAGCGGATGCAATATCATTTGGCATGACTTGAGAGAAGCATGCAGGGAAGTGAGCCCCACCCCAGAGGTTCCAGGATTGGGAGAAACATAGGCTCAACAGAGGAAGCTGGAGATTCCTGTTGTCTTAGGGTTTAAGAAGACAATAGATAGTTACTGCAATAATCACATTGTTTGGCAATTGAGTTAACTTTGAAGAATCCCTCTGTTAGGATTTGCTATATCATACACACCCTCACCGTATTTTATGTCCTTTGACATTGTTTGCATACAGCTATGTCACCATTGCTTTTGTTCTCCCTGGACTAAGCTTTTAAGAGAGTCAACAAATCAAAGACTCAGCTGATGTATTAAAAAGGCTCAGTCTGTGCTGTAAAAAGTTTGAGATATACAATAAATTTCCCCTCTCATATTAATTAAATAGTTTATATGACTACAAATTGATAGCAGTGTACATAAACACCATTCCCACCACGAAAATACTGTGTCCCACCCCCGCCCCCCACCCCCACTCCATGAAGCTGAACATCCACCCTCACCCTCAACCCAGGGTTTTTATTTTGGTGCCCTACTACAAACTTAGTCAGATCCTGCTTTGAGTTTCCCTTTCTGTTCTTCTTTCTCAACTTGTGTTTTATGAGTGGGATCATCCCATACTTGTCTTTATCCTTCTGACTTAGCTCATTTAACGTAATTTCTTCTAGCTCCATCCAAGATGGGACAGAGAAGGTGGGCTCATTGTTCTTAATAGCTGCATAGTATTCCATTGTGTATATATACCACAGCTTTCTCAGCCACTCATCTATTGTTGGGCACCTGGGTTGCTTCCAGGTTTTAGCTATTATGAATTGTGCTGCTATTAACATAGGTGTACAAATATCTTTTTGGTTGGGTGTTATGGAGTCCTTGAGGTATATCCCCAGGAGAGGAATTACTGGGTTATATGGAAGGTCCATGTCTAGCCTTGTGAGAGTTCTCCAGAGTGCTCTCCACAGAGGCTGGACCAGTTTACATTCCCACCAGCAGTGCAGGAGTGTTCCTTTGTCCCCACAGCCTCTCCAGCATTTGTTGCTGCTGCCCTTTTTGATGTATGCCATTGTCACAGGAGTGAGGTGGTATCTCAGTGTTGTTTTTTTTGGCATTTCTCTGATAATCAGAGACCTGGCGAAATTTATCATATATTTGTTAGCCTTTTGGATCTCCTCTGAAGTGAATGTTTTGTTCATATCCTCTGCCCATTTTTGAATGGGGTCATTTTCTTTTTTGTTGCTATGTTTGCTGAAATCTTTGTATATATACAAAAATACTAGCTACCCCTTATTCACCATCCTGCTAACAGACCTGTAGGCTACCCTATCCATCCACTGTTGTCGGAGCTCACGCTGGCTGCGGCCTCCAAGTGATCATCTTGGCTCCGCCTCCTTTCCTTTAATTTTAACTACTCAGTAGAGCCGTCATCCTAGTCTCTATATTGACTGATTTACCCATTCTATTTTTTAAAGATTGTATTAGTGATTTAATAATGATTAACAAGATTGTAAGATAACGGTGATATAATTCTATGAAGTTCTCACCACCAGAATTCTGTATCCCATCCCCTCTATTGGAAACTTCCCTTTTTTTTTTTTTTTACTTATTTTTATTGATTCAGTAATGATCAATAAGACTATAGGATAAGAGTGACACAATTTCACACAATTCCCACAACCAGAGTTCTGCATCCCCTTCCCTCCATTGAAAACTTTCCTATTATTTATCCATCTGGGAGTATGGACCCAGAATCATAATGGGGTACAAAAGGTGGGAGGCCTGACTTCTGTAATTGCTTTTTCACTGGACATGGGCATTGGCAGGTTGATCCAGCCTGTCTCTCTCTTTCCCTTAATGGGACAGGGAATGTTCCTAGCTGTGACCACAGAATGCGAGCTCAGACCCACAGGGATGCAGAGGTTACATATGTGCTGCATGTGGGACCCAGATCAAATCAATGGAGTTTACAGTTAACATTTATATACTTTTCCCATATTTGGGAGCTACTTTCTTCCCAGATCCAGCTTTCTAGTCTTTTTTCCAACTATGACACCATCTCCCAGGACCAAAATCCTTTATGGGCTGCAGAAGGTAGAAGGTCTGGCTTCTATAAGTTCTTCTCCACTGGGCATGGATGCTAGCAGGTAAATCCATACCCCTAGCCTGTTTCTATTGTTCCCTAGTTGGAGAGGGCCCTGGAGAGGTAAGACATCAGGACACATTGGTAAGGTTGTCTGCCCAGAAAAGTCAGCATGGAATCATAGTAGCATCTGCAACTTGGTGGCTGAAAGGTAGTAAGATATAAAGCAGGGCAAATTATTAAATAAACAAGAAACCAAATGTAGGAACAGAGCAGATGAAATTAGGGGGTCTTCAGGAGGCAATAAGCTAGGAAGCCTCTTATAGGTATGTCATGACCTGCACCTGATAACTAACATGCAGGTGGGCTAAAAATACCTGGGAAGATGGTGTCAGAGTTGAGACTAGGGCTAGAAAGCTGGTTATGGCAGAGAGTAGCTCCCAAACACGAGGAAAATATATAAACCATTAACTGTTTTTTATATTTATTTATTTATTTTCCCTTTTGTTGCCCTTGTTTAACATTGTTGTGGTTATTAATGTTATTGTTGTTGGATAGGACAGAGAGAAATGGAGAGAGGAGGGGAAGACAGAGAGGGGGAGAGAAAGACAGACACCTGAAGACCTGCTTCACTGCCTATGAAATGGTGCAAAGCACAAGGACCAGCTTAAGAATCGGGTTCAAGCCCCCGTATCCCCACCTGCAGAGGGGTCGCTTCATAAGCGGTGAAGCAGGACTGAGGTGTCTATCTTTCTCTCCCCCTCTCTGTCTTCCTCTCCTCTCTCCATTTCTCTCTGTCCTGTCCAACAACAACGACATCAATAACAACAACAAGAAAACGACAGGGCAACAAAAGGGAATAAATAAATATATAAGAAAATATGCAAGATAAATATATAGTATTCTTTTAAACAACATTTAACTTATTTGAATGAGAGAGATGTGGGGAGAAGAGAGACTGAAACAAACATGCCAGAGCACTGCTCAGCTCTGGCGTGTGGTGGTGCAGAGGATTGAACCTGGGACTTCATAACCTCAGGCATGAGAGTCTTTTTGCATAAACACTAAGCTACCTTCTCACCCTATATATAATATTTTTAAGCAGTGCTAAAGAGAAAAACTAAATAGAGAAAAGAGTAGAAATACTGGGGCAAAGGGGATTATAATTCTAGATATGGAAAGCTTACTGAGAAATTGAATATTGGATGACTATCTGACCAAGTAAGAATGGGTGATGTACATAACTTGGATAAGATATATACCAGATAGAGAACAGCAATTACAAAATGCCATGAAAGCTTACTTAATACATTTCAGAAGCACTGGGCCAGGTAAACTGAGGGACATCAAAATAAATGTGTCATATCAGCACGTGCACACAAGGTGCAGTTGAATGCTAAAGTCACTAACGTATGATAGTATTTTTTTTCTACCAGGTTTATTACTGGGGCTCAGTGCCTGTATGTTTCCCAGTGACCATTTTCTTAAAATATAGGGTGAGAGATAGAAAGAGAGAGAAAAGGAGGACCGGGAGGTGCCGCAGTGAATAAAGCTTTGCATTCTCAAGCATGAGGTTCTGAGCTGAATCCCCAGCAGCACATGTACCAGACTGATAATCGGGTTCTTTTTCTCTCTCTCTCTCTCTCCTCCTATCTTTCTCATTAATAAATAAAATCTGAGAGAGAGAGAGAGAGAGAGAGAGAGAGGTGGAAAGAGGGTGAGACACTTATAGCACCACTCTGTTCTTGGTGACGTTCCTCCCACACCCACAAGTTGGGGGCAGGGGCTTAGACCCAGTTCCTTTTGCCTGGTAACATGTGTTCTCTACTGACTTCACTACTACCAGATCCTATATATGATGGCATTTAAAGTAACTAGAATAAAAAATAAAGTAACTAGAATAAATTTCCAAAAAGAACAAAAACAAATAGCAAAAGAGAAAGCCTACTTAGAGGTTATGGAGATGAAGAACAGTGAGAAGACTGCAAGAGAAGTACCTGAGGGGAAAGAAAAAAAGTGAGGCATGTGATGTCCCAGAAGTCAATTGTTTCAAGAAGAATGAGTGGGGCCGGATGGTGGCACATCTGGTTGAGTGCATATGTCACATTGTGCAAAGACCCTACCTACAGGGGGAAAGCTGCGAGAGTGGTGAAGCAGTGCTGCAGGTGTCTCTCTGCCTCTCTTCCTCTCTATCCAACCCTTCCTCCTCAATTTCTGGCTGTCTCTATCCAATAAATAAAGTTAATAAAAATTTTTTTAAAAAAAGAAGAATGAGCATTATTATGCCAAACACTTCTCTAAATCAAGTAAATAAAAGCTAAGGATTGACTTTTGAATTCAGCAATACAGATGTCAGTGGTGGGCAGTGTTTTGGTGGAATAGTGAAAGCAGAAACTTAATTGAGTGGGTTAAGAAGAGAACAGGATAAAATGAAAATTAAGAATGTAAAAAAAAAGAAGAGAACAGGAAATGCAGAATCAGATGGAGCAAATATAGATCATTATTTCAAGGTATGCTTTGAAATATGTATGAATATTATATATATATATATATATATATATGGGGGGAAATGAGAGTGAGCCAAGAGTAGACTTAGTAATATCACATGTATGAAGTGTGAAGACCCTGAATTTATTCCCTGGAATCACACCAAAAACTTTCCACATCCTTTTTCACAATTTTGGTCAGAAGAATGAGTTGTTAATAATTCTACCTAACAGTTGTAAAATTCCCCCACTTTCCAGAGGGAGGCTGTGTCAACATACTCTGCCACTTAAGGAAGACAGGTCCTGAAATGAGTACAGCCTAGAATGTTGCTAGCTATGACCATGGAATGTGAGCTCAGACTGACAGAGGTGCAGAGGTTACACAGGCTCCTATGCTAAATATGAATAGACATGGGCCTGCAGTCAGATCGATGGGGTTGACACTTGATGGTATTTATATACTTTCCCCATGTTTGGAATCTTCTCTCTGGCCTTATCCAGCTTTCTAGTCCTATCCTCAACTCTGACACTATCTTCCCAGACAATATTCCTAGCCCACCTACATGTTAGCTGTTGGGCTCAGTCAAAAATTAGTAAAGTCATGGGACCCTTGGAATATACCAAAAATAGACTTTCTAGCTTTTTCTGAAATATAGACCCTAAATCTCATCTGATACATTCTTGCCTTTAGGTTCCTGATTATTAAACAAATTGTTCTGCTTTATATCTTAATGCTTTTCTGCCACCAAGTTGCAGATGCTACTATGACACCAACCTGACTTCCTGGGCAGATGACCTCACCAATATGTCCTGGAATCCCACCTCTCCAGAGCCCTACACCACTAGGGAAATATAGAAACAGGCTGGGGGTATGGATCAACCTGTCAATGCCCATGTCCAGTAGAGAAGCAATTACAGAAGCCAGACTTTCCACCTTCTGCACCCCATAAAGATTTTTGGTTCATACTCCCAGAGGGATAAAGAATAGGGAACCTTCCAATGAATGGGAGGGGATATGGAACTCTAGTGGTGGGAATTGTATAGAATTATACTCATTCTTATCCCATGATCTTGTTAATAATAATTAAATAACTAATAAAAATTATAAAAAATAAGTATAATTATTTTTATAATTAACTGTCTCCTAATTCAGCTTTCTAGTCTTAGTCTCAACTCTGCCACTATCTTCCCAGACAACACTTTTAGCCCACTTACTTGTTATCTATTGGGCTCGGACAAAAATCACTAAAGTCATGGACCCCTTGGAATATACCTAAAATAGACTTCCTAGCTTCTTCCCTAAATCTCATCTGCTCTATTCTTACTTTTAGGTTCCTGATTATTAATCATTTTTTTGTTCTGCTTTATATATTACTGACTTTTAGCCACCAATTTTCAGACTTGTTAAGTTGCTACTATGATTCCATCCTGATTTCCCTGGGCAGACAACCCCACCAATGTTTCTGGAAGTCTCACATCCTCATAGCTCTATCTCACTAGGGAAAGATAGAAAGCTGGAGGTATGGACTGACATGCTAACAACTATTTTCAGTAGAGAAGTGATTGCAGAAGCCAGAGCTTCCATCTTCTGCACCTCATAAAGATCTTTGGTCCATACTCCCAGACGGATAAAATATAGGGAACCTTCCAATGGAGGGTGGTGGGAATTGTATGGGATTATATTCCTCTTATCCCACAATCTTGTCAATCATTATTAAATCAATACTAATACTGATAAACAATAATTAATGTCTAATGCAATAGCTGGATACAGTCATTCATTCCCTACCTCCTCCTTTTCTCCTGAAACTACATCATTCAGGTAGCGTAAAGAGAAACTCTTCCATGTTAATGAATCTGAAGTTTTGCTTTTGTTTTCATCTACACAGAGTTCATTCTAGTGATATAGACTTTTCCATTTTCTTGACATAAACTTTAAGGCAGGAGGTTTGGTCAAAATGGTTTTAAAAAGGAAAAAAAAATGACTAAGTAGCTTATAGGACATTTCGAAGGCAATGAAACTGTTCTGTTTGATACTGTAATGATGGATGCATGCGTGTGTATTTATAAAAACATCATGAATTGTATAAGGTAGAGTAAATCCCACTGTATACTGTCAACTTCTGGTAATAAATGATGTGCCAGTGTTGGATTATTGACTACAATATATGTCCCATGCTGGCAGGGGGGAATTGCTTATAGGGAAGACTGTGTTTTGCTGGGAGTGGAGGCTATGGGATCTTTGTATTATCTACTCAATCTTGCCCTGAGCCAATAGCTACTCCCAAAACAAAGTCTATTAAAATATTTCACAACACTGTCATATGTAAACATAAATTTTTGAATAAGTATGATTTTGCTAGTGTCTAAAACGGTCTTTTGATACTGAAAGTCTTACTGCTACTTTTGATAAATTAGTCAGTTTTCAACATGACAACTAAAAAAGTACAGTGAAGGCATTTGATTAGAGGACTTTTTTTAGTAAATTGTTTTGTACAAGAATGAGTCACTACAATTTAGTTTTTTGATAAATTCAAGAAAGCCTGAAATAAAATGGGATTTTTTTAGACAACTTTAAAACAAAAATCTTAATACTGGGGGGAAAGACTGTCTCAAATAATTGTAAAGCAATCTCTGAAATAGCTGAATATTTTCTCAGCTTTGCTGATTTTATTTGTTTCTCTACCAGATCACTGCACAGCACAGGCCTATTATAGTGCAGAGGGATTGCACCTGAGACTTCAGAGCCTCAGGCATGAAAGTCTTCTGCATAACCATTATGCTGCTTCTCCCACCCCTTTCTGATTATTTTATAGGCTGCTAGCAACTCCAGCTGATGAAAAATGGTAGACTTTTCTAATAAATATCAATAGCTGGCTGGCTTTATTGCACAGTAGAAGGAGAATTCCTGGGAATCATGGGGGATAAGTATAAATGGTCTGTTTCACATGTTTTATTTCTGAGGGGACTAGAATAAACCCCAGAATGCAATTTCCTCTGATAGCTCATTACAATGCCAATTCAATCCACTGGTGTTTCAACTTCTGTAAGAGGTACTTACAGTACCTTGAAGAGTCTGCTATGCTCATCATTTTTTTTGTTTTTTCAGAAAAGAGTACAGGGATTTTATGTAACATTCAAAATGCAAAATGACTGTCCTGATCGCATAGAAGAAGACCCTAAAAGCATGTGAATCTATAAGACATCACTAACAGTTGTTAAATAACAGGAAAGTAATACACAATGAAAATCATCAGCAGATATTTCTGTTAAGACCCAAAGATTTTGTCAAGATTTTGGTGAGTAAAAATGAATGATGTATAGGGTGTCAGGATCCTGCCTAACTGAGATGGCACAATAAAATAACTTAGGGGAGTTGGGCAGTAGTGCAGTGGGTTAAGCGCAGGTGGTGCAAATGCAAGGACTGGCGTAAAGATCCCAGTTCAAGCCACTGGCTCCCCACCTGCAAAGAAGTCACTTCACAAGTGGTGAAGCAGGTCTGCAGGTGTCTATCTTTCTCTCCCCCTCTGTTTTCCTCTCCTCTCTCCATTTCTCTCTCTCCCATCCAACAATGACGACAACAATAATAATTACAATAATAAAACAACAATGGAAACAAAAGGGAATGAATAAATAAATAAATAAATAAATAAATATCTAACTTGGCTGGAGAGGAAGGAATTATAGACAATTACAGGAGAGCTAAGTGTGACCCTTGGAGAAGAAGCAGTACAAAGCAAATGTGAAGAATCTGCCTAGATTTGACATACAAACTTGATGAAACTCAGGAAAACATGACTTATTTTGAAGAAGAGTAAATTTGAAGTTCCCAACGTTGGGGGTACAAAATAACAGCAACTTAGTGATAGCACAGATACACTTCTAAATGCCATCTATAATCTAGCCTATGACTTTGCCTTTCACCATCTGCATGAATTTGTACTCCTCTGCCTCCCACTCTTACTGTGCTATGCTCAGGAACATATTGGAGTAGACTTGGCTAGGAGAGTGGCTGAAAGTCAGATTACAATGAGTAGTAGTGAAGATAGTCTCAAGATGGAGGAGATGGACCATGTAGTAGTAAGAGGTCAAGCCAAAATGGAGGGAACCATATGGCAGCATGAAGGGACAAAGCAAGATGGTGGATACTCAACTGATGGAAGAATCACCTGAGAGAATGTAGCCAATTGCAAGCAACTAGAGGTCCCTATTCAACATCATCTAAGCTCAACTGACAAATCAGAAGCAACCCAGTCTGCACATACTTAAATCAATCATTCACAACCAAGAAGAAGGCTTAATTTTTATTTTGGTTTTCCCAGTTATTTAGATCTCAGCCTGTTGACATGTCAACTACTATTACAATCACATCCTATGTCTGTTATGTAAAGAAAGTTTTATCCAAATGTATATATCACCATGTAAATTACTCTAGAAATGGAAATAATTCTAACTTACTCAACTTTATCTGTCTTAATTATGTTAAGTGTAAATACCTGAGAGTATCACAGCTGAGTAAATATTAAAGAAAAATAACAGATACTCCAGGTAGTTAACTAATAACAAGTCATGGGTCAGCCAAGTTCTCTCATTATGACTTGTAATACCTAATACTTATCAAAAGACAAGGGGTATGAATTTCCTCTGCCAAATCCAGAAATCCTATCAATGGGCAAATGAAATCCCTTTACCACAAAGTTATAGGTGAAAATGCACCCAAAAATTTTTCCATGACCATTTGTTAACACAGCAGCACGAACACAAATACAGTTGTTTAAACACAAACTTTCCATTACTCAGCAGGTTCATTAATCACAATCCAAGGTGCTATCAGGAATGAAAATTACTGGTGTTATTAAATTTCCACCCTATTACCTTGACTTTTATTGAGAACCATTCATCAGTGATGTCTTCCTTCATTAGAAGTCTTCAGTTAGCCAAACCATAAAACATTACCAAAGAAACATAATAGATTTGAGAAGGCTTTGGAAATGTAAATATCAAGTGCAATTTTATTAATTCTCAAAGTCTCTTAAACATTACATCAACCTGCTCAAGACAAATTTCAAGCCTTTGCTTCACAAGGCATTAACTATAGACATGTCAAATAGTGCTTGGAGAAGGAGAAAGAAAACCACTCTTAGTGATGGATTTGCAGTCATTTGTCTCAATCAATCCTCTGACAAGTCTCTTATTCCCTCAGTTTGTTTTCTATAATGCCCAAATACACTTCAATTTAGCAAACTTTAATCCCTTGCCCTCATGAAAGACTATTAGTTTCATCATACTGCTTTTGCTATGTATGTTCCAGGCTACCAAAACCTATTCCCAGGTGTCCATAGAGAAAAGTTCAATGACACTTCATTCATCCAGGACTGGTTCTGTGACAGATGTCTGCTGAGATAAGTTGAGATCCTAAATTATATTATCAAATTAACCAATAAATAGTGACTATTCTCAATGGGAATTGAGAATCACTAAACATAATACTAAAAAGTACAAGAAAACAATCCTGGGACCGAGTTGGTGGCACACCCTGCTGAACTCATAAGTTACCATGTCAAGGACCCAGGTTCAAGCTGTTCATCTCCATCTGCAGGAGGACGCTTCACTAGTGGTGAAGCAGGGCTGTAGGGAATTCTCTTTCTCTATCCTTCTCTATCTCACCCTCCCTTTTCAATTTCTCTCTTTCCTATCAAATAGAGAGAATGAGAAACAGAAGTGAAGAAGGAAGGGGAAAGGAAGGAAGGAAAGAAGGGAGGGAGGGAGGGAGGAAGAAAGAAAGAAAGAAAGAAAGAAAGAAAGAAAGAAAGAAAGAAAGAAAGAAAGAAAGGAGAAAGGGTGATCCGGGGGATTCAGGCAGTAGTGCAGCGGGTTAAGCACACATGGTGCAAAGAGCTAGGATTGGTGTAAGGACCACAGTTTGAGTCTCCAGCTCCCCACTTGCAGGGGAGTCACTTCATAAGCAGTGAAGCAGGTCTGCAGGTGTCTATCTTTCTCTCCCCCTCTCTGTCTTCCCTATCTCTCTCCATTTCTCTCTGTCCTATCCAACAACGAAGACAGACAACAATAATAACTACAACAATAAAACAACAAGAGCAACAAAAAGGGAATAAATAAATAAATAAATAAATAAAAAGAGAAAGGTGGTCCGGGAGGTGGCGCAGTTGATAAAAATATTGGACTCTGAAGCATGAGGTCCTGAATTCGATCCCTGGCAGCACATGGGCCAGAAAGATGTCTGGTTCTTTCTCTCCTCCTATCTTTCTCATTAATAAATAAATAAAATATTTTTTAAAAAAGAAAGGAAGAAAGAAAGAAAAGAAAATGGCCACTATGACTGGTAATTTGTCCTGTAGGCAATGAGTCCCAGCAATAACCCTGGTGGAAACAAACACCAAACACAAACAAACAGAAAGAAACAAACACAGAGAAGAAAAAGAAAAAGAAAATAATCTATTGGCTGACCAAATAGTTCACTTGGGTAGTGCACCTGCTTTGTCATGTACTTAATCCACTTGAGCCTGGCCCCAATCACACTGAAGAAAGCTTAAGTATTGTGACGTTTTTCCCTTTCCCACCCCCCTCTCTCTTTTCTCTTTCTCTCTCTCCCTTGCTGTCTGAAAAAGTTGATCCATAACTGTGAAGCCTCAGTGACAAACACAACAAAAGCAAAGAGTCCTCTATGATACTACATTCTTGATGTCTATTACACATGGGAGTGGGAGGGGGGAAGCCAGCTTCTAACATATAGCAGTCAGTACCAAAGAAAATGTGCTTAGTAGGAAGCACCATAGGACTTAGGGTGACTCACTGGGATTACTGGGATAAAATGATTAGGACACCCCCATCAAAGAAGGCAATACAGAGTGAAAAGGATATGATACAAGTGAGGAGGAACCATTTGCATTTGAGAAAAAAAATAGAATGAACTTACAACATACTGCCTCTCAGTGTGACCATATTTGCAAATATGAGTAAGATTCATTTTGCCTGACTAATTAATTGGTCAATAAGTCAATCTTGGCACAATCCATTTGAAAATGTGGAGCACTGTGGTCATCTGGGGCTGACTTTGACTCCATTAAGAATCACAGAAAAGGGGAGTCAGGTGGTAGCGCAGCGGATTAAGAGCACATGTCACTGGTGTAAGGATATCTGTTCGAGCCCCTGGCTCCCCACCTGCAGGAGAGTCGCTTCACAAGTGGTGAAGCACATCTGCAGGTGTGTATCTTTCTCTCCCCATCTCTGTCTTCCCCTCCTCTCTCCATTTCTCTCTTTCCATTTATAACAATGATGATATCAATAACAACAACAATAATAACTACAACAACAAAGAGATAACAAGGGCAACAAAAGAGAAAATAAATAAATAAAATTTAAAAAAAAAGAATCAAGAAAAGGGCAAGGAGATGGTTCATCCAAGTAGGGCTGGCACCTACTAAGCACGAAGTCCTGGCTTCATGTAACACTGCAGCAGTTACTGGATGTTCCATAGATGGTGGAGTAGTGCTGTAGTATCTTTCCTTGCCTGGGTTTCTCTTCCTTGTTGTCTTCTGCTGGGAGAGCCTGAGGGTGCTTCTTCCTGAGCAAGATTCCTCTCTGGGTTGGAGAGAACGCAACTGGAGCCAACCTAGGCTGCTGCGTCGGAGAGGGATCAGGAACTCATGCTGAGCTAGTGTCGCAGGAGATAGACTCTGGAACTCTTGGAGCCGGAAGGCAATCCCAAGTGTGTTAAAACAGAAGAGCAGCTGTATATATACTCTCCAAGTAGGGTGGAAACAGGATGTGATGTAGAGAGGGTGGAGCGAAAAGAGACTGGTGGAAATCAGGGTGACTATGAGAAGGGGCGGAGCAAAAAGACATCATGAACCAGTGGGATTAAATCAATGCCCTGCAGGCAGGGCAGTTCCTAGGTAACTGGTTATGTAAATAGACATCTCCCCCTTTCTTTTTAACTAATGGCCATAGTATCAGAAGTGCGGAGCACTTTGTGAGGCAGGGAGACTGATAGGAGGAGGCACAGCTTTGGGGTTCTACTGCCCCTCCTTGCTCAACCTCTCAGTAGAGAGAGAGAGAGAGACTCACAGGATTGACACACCCCTCAGGCTCAAACCCTTCCAAGCTCAACCACATCCTCACAATTTCCCAACATTTCCCTCTTACTTAATGGCCATATATAAATGGGTCAAAGTCTGTAAAAGGCTCCATCTCTTTCAGGGGAATAGCACTGTAGGGGTGAACAGAAACCTGTTGGGAAGAAACCTGAATGATAGCATGTAAGCGTCTTCAAAAGGAACTAGCACAAGACAGAGAAGGATAAGTAAGAGTAGCAAGGGACAGAGTGAGACTGAAGAGAGGTCTGGTAGGTGGAGAGGAGGGCTGCCTGATGGGTGGTGGAGTAGGGGCCTGATTAGCCTGAGGGGCGAGAGGGGTGATCTGGCATTGCAAAGTCCTGAGACAGCTGGTGAAAAGGTCCATGGACTGCTACAGTTAGTCCGCGAGAAGTCCAGCAGTGTAAAGGGAGAGTCCAAAGGTGTACCAGCAAGTCCGAAAGAAGCATCAGTCCAATGTCAACGACCAGGGAAGAAATGCTGCACGTCTATCTTGATGGAGGAGGACAGCCACTGGAACTTTTCTTCTCTGTAGAGAGTGAGCTGGAACCACCAAAACGTAACAGGCGAAGCAGAAGCAGGAAGAGCAAACAGCAATGGGTGAGAGAAAGGTGTTAGGAAAGTCTTGTCCTTTGGAGTCCGTGAGTCAGGTTCTCCAGATCATGTCAGGTCACATCATGGGTTTGGGGGGGGGGTGTATCATTGTGGGCAATGTCAGAAGACAAGGGTCCAAGATGGATTTCTGGGGCTTCCATATGAGCAGATGCTTTGTCATGTGAAGGCTCGACATAGCTGTAGTCAATTACTTATGAAAAAACTTTGTAACAAATTAGACGTTTACTATAATTGATAACTCGATGATTATAATTGGTTTAGGTATCTTTACAATTTTGTTTAAAGGTCATCTTATGTGACCTTATGTATCAGTCTCTATACAGCAAAATTTTCAAACCAAATTTAAGTAATATATATATATAGATTCTTAACTGTTTTACATTGGACTTTTTAAGCAAACTCAGGTTACTAAAGAGTTAACACATTTTAGTGACATTTTTGAACATTTACAATGTCAGACTGATGCCAGATTTCTTGTGGATTAATTTCCACAAGATAGCTTACCGGACATTTTGGGGGGCCCTCCAAAAATGTTCTGTATAGAGAATTTGTATTTTAACTTAGAAGATGATGAATTGTCACATTGAATATTTAGACTTTTACCTTAAACACAGTTACTTTAGCGAATTAATTTTACCTTTCCTGGCAAGGATGTAGTTTCAAAGTTACACTTTAACTGTTAAGTTAATGTTTACCAAACTTGAAACACACACATTAAACATGTAGTTTATAACACACAGGAGGAGAAAAACTTTTGTAACTAAAACATAACATTTCATTTTTTTAAAAAAATTTTTTTAAAGCATAGCACTAGTCAGCTCTGGTTGATAGTGATATAGGGGGTTGAACCTGGAAATTTGGAGCTTCAAGCATGAGAATCTCTTTGCATAACCATTATGCAAGCTACCCTGCCCTAAAACATAACATTTCAAATGCAAATTTAGATCTACTGTCATAGTTGAACCATCTTTACTCACACAGTTTAAGACTAAACATTTCATATTTATACCAAGACTTAAAAATGAAATCAAAAAGTGGAAAAAACAATTCTTGGACTGTTTCTGGACATCTCCAGAAACCATGGCTGCATCCAGCCATTTTATATAAAGTCAATTAAATTTCAGAGTACTCTGAGCACAATGGGTCGTACAAAAAATTTTGGTTACTCAACTCACTCAATTTTTTTTTCCAACTCACTCACTCACAAAACACAACTGGCCAGTCATAGCATAAGACATTTGGGGGAGGGGGGGAAGAGTTCTGTGAATCAGATTTTTTAGATTCTGCCATGTTGTATTATGGATCTTGGGGTGCATCCTGCAGCCAAACCTCTTGTAGCCAGTCCTCTTGCAGTGTTTCTTGTTCCTCAGGGATAATCAGTGTTATCATGTGGGTATTACCCAAACAGGTTTGGAGTAATTTTGTGGAAAACGCATGCAAAACCCCTCCCCACAGTCAACAGGGGGTCAGGTCCTTTCCAAATTTTATCAAGTGGGTGTTTCCATTTGACTTTAATAGCTGGGAGGGTGGGTGGTGTTTGCCAATGAAGAATAATAGGAGGTTGGTCCGTGTTTTTGTAAATATTAAAGAGATTTAATGTAGTTAAGGCTTTTGCCAGCTGGATATTGGGGGGGTACATTTTCCCTTTTTCTATATTTAATTAAACCTTAAGAGTTTGATGGGCCCTCTCTACAATGCCTTGTTCCTATGGATTATCCTGTAGTATGAGTAATGTTTCAGAGGGAACAAAAATCTTTAAATTGTTTGCTGGTAAAACAGGCCCATTGTCAGTTTTAAGTTGAAGATGTATCCCCATTACAACAAAACAGGAGAGCATATGGCTTATAAGCTTTTTTGAGTTTTCTCCCATCTGAGCTATAGCCCACATAAACTTAGAAAAGATATCAATTGAGACGAACATATATTTTTGTTTGCCAAAGTTGGGTATGTGAGTGACATCAATTTGCCAAAGAGTGTTGGCTTTTAAACCTCGAGGATTAACCCCCAGAGTTTGAATAGCAGGTGTTTTGATTAGACCTACACAGGAGGAAAATGTATCAAAAATACGTTTTAACTGTGACAGAGGAATATCAGGAAATAGAACTCGAAGTCCTTTAAGATTAACATGGGTTAGGGAATGAAAGTCAGCAGGATTAGAGACAGAGGCTAGGAGAATTCCCATGGAGGCGAGGCAGTCGGCTGCAGCATTCCCTTCAGACAGGGGACTCAGAAGAGGGTTGTGGGAACATAGGTGCTGAACATACAGTGGTTGGGTTCAAGAACAGAGCATAGAGGCAATTTGAATTAAAAGAGGAGAAAATGGGTTGTCATCAATTCTTACATAAGATCGAGCAAGCCATGGAAGTAAGTTAACAGTATACACACTGTCAGAAAAAAGGTTGAAGGCTTCTGTTACAGCTTTTAATGCAAGGAAAACAGCATAAAGTTCTTTGTACTGAGGGGAATTATCAGGAAGCTCAGTAAAGAGAGGTTTGGGGAATTGCTGGTCTGGATAATATATAAGGGCAGCAGCTCACTTTTTTCCACCATCAGTGAGGACTGTAGGAGCAGAGGGGATGGGATCTCGAGAGAAAAGTTTAGGTACTAGTAGAGGCAACAGAGGTAAAGAAGCTATCAAATTATTAGAAGGAAAATTATTATCTAATTGTCCTGAAAAACCCATTAAACTTAGGGCAAAACGAGAATGGTGGTGTATGAGCCACTCTGTATCTGTGAGAGAAAAGGGAAGAATAATTGAATCCGGTTCCCTTCCTAAGACCTGATCAAATCTGTTTCTTCCTTGGCGAACCATAAATGCTAAGGTATAAATCTTGGTAAGAAGTCTTGGAGCTCCGCCTACTGGTGTATGAAGCCATTTGAGAATGCCATGCTTCTGCCACAGTGCCCCCACTACCGTGGGGGTGGAGTTAAAGATTAGAAGATTTACTGGAGAGGAGGGGGAGAACCAAACGAGGTGCATGTCCTGGAGAGCCTGGTTATCTCTTTCCAGTGCCAAGGAGGCTTCAGGGGTTAACATACACTTTGAGGAGGGCTGTTTGTTTCCTTTTAACAGATTGAACAGCGGTTGCAGGCAGCTAGTAGGCAGATAAAGATACTGCCTAAGCCAATTCAAATTTCCAAGAAAACTTTGTAAAGAAGCAAGAGTGAGATTAGAAGGAAAACTAACACAAGGTTTTAAAGGACGAATCTGCACTAGGGAAATCTCTGAGCCTAAGAAAGATATTGGAGGAATTAGCTGTATCTTCTCAGGAGCTATATTAAGTCCACTTCTCTTTAAGGCAGGGAATAGAAAATGAAGTAGGGCAAAAAGATCTGTACCTAATTCTCCCCATATTAACATGTCATCCATATAATGAAAAACCTTAAGGCCCTTATGAATATGGAAAAAGGGCAGATTTAACATCCTCTTGACAAATAGTAGGACTATTGGCCATACTCTGGGGCAGTACCACCCATTCATACCTGTCGGCAGGGCTGGCATTATTATAGAAGGAACAGAGAAGAAAAATGTTTACAATCTTGTGGGTGCAAGGGAATAGAGGAAAAACAATCCTGTATAACAATAGCTATGATTGGAATTCCCGTGGGAATTGCAGAAGCAAGAGGCAAACCCCTTTGGGGGGAGCCCCAAACTTGCATGGTTTTATTAACTGCATGGAGATCTTGGAGGAGGTGCCATTTTACTGAGCGCTTTTTAATCACAAAGACAGGCATATTCCATGGGCTCCAGGAAAGATGAATGTATCCCAAGGACAACTGCTCTTGGATGAGCTCTTTTAAAATTTCTAGCTTCTCCCAAGGCAAAGGCCACTATTCCACCCAGAAAGGCTCGTTATAAAGCCAATCTAAGCAGGGAGTTCTGTTACGAACAGTGGCAGTTAGTATTGGGGTTGCTGGTCAGGTCTAGTAGTCTCACAGGAGTGAGTGTGGTGCCCTGCAGAGGTGTCTAAGGATATAACTACATCCAGAGATTCCAGCAAGTCTCTCCCCAATAAATTGGTGCTTATATCAGCTATTAAAGGCCAAAAGCATCTGGTAGTCCCTTCTGGATCTTCCCATACAAGGGAATCTCGTGTGAGGAATGCTTGAGTCAACCCTCCAACACCATGTAAACGTGGTCCTGGGAAGAGTTCCCAACTCTGGGTAACCTCTGCTTGTCTTAAGATTGTCTTATCTGCCCCTGTGTCAATCAAACACTTAAAAGGAATATTACCAATCCTTATCATCATAGTTGGGTGACCTCTTTCTAAAACAGGGGTCGTCCACAAAATCTCAGGCTCTGAATCCAAACCATTCTCTTGCTCCAGTCGGTTATTTCTACACTGGAAGTTCCCACATGCTCCTCCTTCTGCTCACCCTCTGCTATTGTTATTTGTCGTGGTGGGTGTAGCGATGGGTTGGGTCCCAAGCTGGGCTTCTGTTTATGGAAGAAGGGCGCAGCGCCGAGCAGACAAGCTGCTTCATTCCCTCTTGAAGGCAGGGCTAAGGGACACCCCACACCTAGTTTAAATCCCTGTTTACATTTGGCAGGGGTGTTTCTTATGGAACCTTGACCCACAATCTCTCCTCCAGTGAAACCCTTTCTGGCATCTGGGACAAGGCATTTGTGGTCTCTGGTTCCCTGACTGGAGGCGGGGTTGCCCTGACTGGAGGTGAGGTTGCCCTGACTGGAGGCAGGGTCGCCGTCTATTTTCTGGACTTTGGTTACGCCAATGCCCTTGGTGACCGCACTGAAAACAAGCCCCTTTTTGCTTATGTAGGGTAGCTGCATAGGCTTGCATTGTAGGTGCCCGACAAGAGCTTGATCTAAGATCCTGTGTAGCTAAAATCCAGCTATCTGGGTGTTCGTTCTTAAGACTGATACATGCCTGTCGGAATTCCAGAAGCATGCCATCCCAGACAATGCATCGCAGGAGGAGAAAACAGGCGTCAGGATATAAATCTTCCTTTCCAAACTCGATTGGACCCTGACAATGAATTTAGCCAGGGATTCATCTGGTTCTTGTTGAAGGGAGAGAATGGGGGCTGAGTCCACTCCCGTGGGTGGTGTTAACCCCTCCCATGCTCTTAATGCGCAGGGGCGTACCTGATCAAAATACCCGGGTGGAAACTTGGCCTCTGCCTTTTGAATTCTGGTTTCCAAATGACCCGTTCCAAACAATGCATCAAAATTCCCCTCTAGCTGATTTTGACTATTTTTCCGTGATTGCTGTAAACACTCGTCATGAAAAAATGCCTCCCATTGCAGGAAGAGGGGGCCTGGGAGCGTAGTGCGAGTTACGTCTCTCCAATCTTGGGGGGTATTAAGGTTCTGAAGCAGGCCTTGTAAAATGGACCTGGTCCATGGAGCACGAAGTCTATCATCCTTAATAGCCTAGCATGGTTCTTTCGGGTCTGTGGCGGAATATGGATACCAGGCCTGAGGTTTTTGTCTATTGGGGGCAACATTTACCGGGAATGTGTGGACTTGCTCTGATAACTGTGTAGTAGCAGGGGGAGGAGTCACAGAAGTGGAAGCTGCTGGATAAGCGGCAGCCAGAGAAGTGGTTTTGGAGGCTACAGGAGAATCTGGACATGTGTCTGCAAAAACGGGGGTGGCCAAAGAAGCGGCTGTGGAGACTGCAGGAGGTTCTAGACACATGTCTGCCAAAATGGGGGTGGCCGAAGAAGCAGCTGTGGAGTCCGAAGGAGAATTCAGACACGTGTCTGCCAAAATGGGGGCCTCAGGGCAAGATGCAGAGGGCTTAGGGTGGGTCAGGATCAGGACAGGCTTTTGATTCTTCTTGTTTTTAAGGTGCTGGTTAAGTTCTATGATCACTTCCTTTATCTCTTGGACCTCAGCCTCTAGGTCCCTTAGCTTTTTGGGAGGTTGCCCCATATATCCCTTAAAAGCTACGACGATGATCAACAGGAAGGATATAAGGTGTGGCCCCGAGAAAAATGTCCCAGAGATATAAAAACTGTATATAGAAAAAGGAGTACAGGATTTGGAAAAGATCGTCCATGGTGGAGAGGTCTCAGGAAAATAATAAAAAAGAAAAAAAGAAGAAAAAGAATCACAGTGACTTAACATGAGGTTGCAGATACCCAAATGGAGTATACTCATCTGGGACGTCTTCTTGTAAGTCAGTGGCTGATGTGTCCCTGTTCAGGCACCAAATGCTGGAGAGCCTGAGGTTGGAAAGAGCTCAACTGGAGCCAACCTAGGCTGCTGCGTCGGAGAGTGATCAGGAACTCGTGCCAAGCTGGCGTCGCAGGAGATAGACTCTGGAACTCTTGGAGCCGGAAGGCAATCCCAAGTGTGTTAAAACAGAAGAGCAGCTACATATATACTCTCCAAGTAGGGTGGAAACAGGATGTGACGAAGAGAGGGTGGAGTGAAAAGAGACTGGTGGAAATCAGGGTGACTACGAGAGGGGGCGGAGCAAAAAGACATCATGAACCAGTGGGGATTAAACCAATGCCCTGCAGGCAGGGCAGTTCCTAGGTAACTGGTTATGTAAATAGACCGCAGGGATAAGCAGGGGGAAGCTGGCCTACTGCTCAACAGTCTTCTGTCTCTCCCTGCCCCACCTCTATATATGAAAAAAAAAATCTAAGAGTAGAGGAATCATGCAAGCATAAGAACCTGGGAAGTGGGGGCCTGGCAGTAGCAAACCAGGTTATGTGCACATAGTACAAAGCTGCAGGGAATGGAGTAAGGATCCCAGTTTGAGCCCTTGGCTCCCCACCTGCAGGGGGGTCGTTTCACAAGAGGTCTCTCCACCTCTCTATCTTTCCCTCCTCTCTCTGTCCTATCCAACAACAACAACAACAACAATAACAGCAGCAGTAGCAACAACAATGGAAAAAAGATGGCCAGCAGGAGCAGTAGATTCATAATGCAGGCACCAAGCCTCAGCGTTAACCTTGGAGACAAAAAACAAACAAACAAAAATAAACACTGGTGTATTGCACCAAAGTAAAAAAAAAAAACCTCTGGGGTAGGGGTGGGGGTGGGGGTGGGGAGGGTTCAGGTCCTGGAACATGATGGCAGAGGAGGACCTAGTGGGGGTTGTATTGTTATGAGAAAAACTGGGAAATTTTATGCATGTACAAACGATTGTATTTACTGTCAACTGTAGACTATTAATCCTCTAATAAGGAAATAAAAAAAAAACCTGGGAAGTAAAATCACCATCATCATCATCAGCTTAGGAAATAAATCACCTGCAGAAGGAAAGCTTTGTGAGTGGTGAAGCAGTGCTGCTGGTGTCTCTCTGTCTCTCTTTCTCTCTATCTCCCCCTCCCTCTCGACTTATGACTGTCTCTATCCAATAAATAAATAAATATAATTTTTTAAATATTTAAAAGGATAGGGCTGGGTGGTGGTGCACCTGGTTGAGTGCACATGTTACAATGCTCAAGAACTCGGGTTCAAGCCCCCACCTGCAGAAGGAAAACTTCATGAGTGGTAAAGAAGTGCTACAGGTGTCTGTCTCTTTTCCTCTCTATCTCCCCCTTCTCTCTCAACTTATGACTGTCTCTATCCAGTAAATAAATAAATATAATCATTAAAAAAAAAAGGGAAAGGAAATGAGTCATGCTTGGTTCCAGAGAAGTTACAGTCTATACTTTAGGTAACCCCCTTCCATAGTCTGGCTTACCCAAGCCAATTATAAATTATCATTACAATTAAGATGGTGTACTAATTCATTTCATAGCTGGCCCTGACCCATCTCAGATTAAAACAGCTGTGAGGCCCATTTATTCTTTATTATTGAAAAATGTGATCAATTTTTGTATATGTTAGTTCCAGAGGACTGGCGTCATCTAGAGTTAGCAAGTCATAAATTACAGGGCAGAGGAGATCAGCAGCGAAGTATACACCAATTTGTATGCTGGAAGCCTCAGAAGCTACAGGTTCCACCCCACTGCAAGACCATATAGCAGTGCTGTGCAATGATAGGTACTCTTTCTCTCTGACTCTCATAGTAAATAAAGGAGTAACTCTCTTTAAAAAGTCATAAATTACATGAGCTACAATAGGCATATTTCTAGGCTTCCATTTTCTGATGTTTGCTTTTTGTTTAAAGTTCAGGGCATCTATGATGACTGAATAAATCTGTGAATACAAACTGGGGTTAAAAATTTTTGGAGGCAAGTGGTGGCTCACTCAGAAGAGTGCACACATTACGATGGAGAGGACCCGGGTTCAAGTCCCTGGTCCTCACTTACAAGGGGAAACTTCTCAGCGGTGGAGTGGTGCTGCAAGTGTCTCTATTCTTACATAATCATATTCTCTATTTCTCCCTTTCATTTTCATTTCCATTAAAAAATAGAAAAAGGAAAAAAAGAAGCATGACCACCAAGAACACTGGGGTAGTCATGTATGCACCAAGTTCCAGCAATACTCTGATGGCATAAATAGATAGATAGATAAATAAATAAATATTAAGTGCCAACGGAGTAACTAAATAAAGATCTAAGTGAACCCAATATAATCGAAAAGATCTATATACTAGGGTGATAGACAGTGGCTATAATGGGAATGAGAAAATATGGGTCAGTAGTAGCAGAGGGAGTGAAGATTGGCAATGTGATGCATTGCCATGAGGTAAGAAGCACAAGAAGCCTCAATAAACTAGACACAGCAAGGAAACATATTGTGCCTTCCAGAGTCTCTGAAAGGAATGATGATTCAATATGGATTTCTGAGTTCCATCGCTTTAAGGATAACATTTGTGTACTAATACAGAAGTGATGTGAAACTAATGCACACTATCAATATACCATGACATACCACAGTTTTTCTATAAATCCAGAATAAAGCTAGTAGCAACTGTCATTTTGTTGAACCCATATGTATTAGGAATTATACTAAGTCCTTTATGTGCATATTCTTACGTAATCATAGCACAATGGAGTGACTGTTCCGGTATTTTCTAGGTAGAGAAACTGAGGCTTACAGAGTTTGTCTAAGGCCACGTAACACGTAAAACTGGAACGTTTTAGTGGTAAGAACTGAGCTTTCTATATATCTATTGAAATTTCTTCTCCCCCACTCCTTCACACATATAAACTTTGGGGTTTATCCCCAATTTTTAAAGCGCATTTTGTTTGTATATGTCAATTTGGGAGTGGGACGAGGTGGACAGTGGCATCGCATGGTTTATCTAAGCATCTGCAGCACAACTGAGGTGAATACCCAGAAGTGAACGAGACAAAGAAAGTGCTTCAGCTTCGCTCCTAATTCCCGTAGGTACCCGGAGCATCACGGATGTGCAGTTGTCAGGAAACCAAGACACAAATGGACCCCCAACCTCGTTTCTACTAGCAACAGGCCTGAGGAGCTGGGGACAGGGGCTAGGGTAGGCAGATCTCCCCAGGGATCTCCACCAGCCCGCGCCTCCTCTTGTTTTGGAGGCCCGCGTGGTCCCGCCTCATTGGCCGCCTTGAAGCTCGAGCCCCGGGGAGGCGGAGCGGCTTCCGCAGTTGTAGTTCCCGGGTTTGCCCCTCCGCGGGCCCCGCCTTCCGGCCCGAGGAGCCCCAGTGGCCGCGCGAGACCACAACTCCCACAAGGCCCCGCGTTTTGAGGGGGGCGTGGCTGAGCGCAAGGGAAGCCGGGGGCGGGGCCGCCTGAGGGATGAAGTGGGGGCGCTCGGCTCTGCGCCTCACACTTAGCAACCGCGCGCCGGGAGAGCGTCCCGGGCCTGGGAACCGGCGTGCACACCCCTGACCCTGGAGTCTCTCCGCTGCCGGGAACTGTCCCTTTGGGTCGTCGCCCAGGCCGCCCGCCGTTCCCTGGCCCGAAGGGGCCCGGCCGGCCGCGGTGGGTGGAGAGGTCGGTCAGCATGAGCCGGGGAGTCCGGCGGGTCAGCTCAGGGCAGGGGGCGGCGGTCGCCGCGCAGCTGCTGGTCACTCTGAGCTTCCTCCTCAGCGCCGTCGAGGCCCAGGTGAGCCCGGGAAGTGACGGGGACCCCCGGTCGGACGCCCGCGGCGGCGCGAACGGGCCGCGGCTGTGGCGCGAGGAGGGCCGGGCCGGACCCTGAGGTGGCTGGTGGCGGGCGGTGTAGCCCTGGGGGGTGGGGGCGGTGGGGGCGGAGCGGGTGTGGTAATCCTGACAGCGGAGCCCAGGAAGCGAGTGCCAGCGGCTGGCGGCGTGTGGGGATGGCGACGTTGTCGGGGTAGAGGTTGTAAAAAGAGGAAGATGGTGACCGTCCCCCGGGGGGAGTCGGCGCTCCCCTGTAACGTTGCCAGTGGCCGGGAGCGTGGCGGGAGCCAGGGCCGCAGTGCAAACCGGTCGGGCGTGCGGAAGCGGGTTCGCGGCTCCTGCAGGAGGGGACGGAGAAGCCGGGGGAGGGGGGCGGGAGAAGAAGTGGTGGCGGGGGGCTGAGCCAATCGCCCTGCAAAGCTGGAGGGGGTCCAGCGGGGCGGGGGGCACAACTCGGGGAGGAGGACAACTTTCTCCAACTTCTGCACCAGAGAGCCAGCCCCTCGGGCTGTGCTTTCCCTCGGTGTCGCGTCTGCTAAATGGGGTCGCCTGGTGTGGCCGAGGAGGCGACTGGGGTGAAGGGGTTTGGGCGGGGGGCGGCATCTGGGCCTGAGCCTGTCATTCTGTCAATAGTGAGCTGATGGCTGGCGAGGAGGAGATTCGAGTTCGGGGTGCTTGGTCTCTGTGAAGCTCATCTTCCAGGACTGTTGTCAGTGTGCTGGTAACGGGAGGATTAGTCGACCGTAACCTGCTGCCTTAAAATAGGTGTTTGCTTCCTTCTAGTACAGTTGGATTTGAATAGGCGGCTGCCAGGTGCTGCTGTTGTCTTCTCTGCACCTGCTGCAAAGTGGCAAAGCTGCTTAGAGGGGGCGGGGGAGGGAGGAGGTGGTCTCAAGAGATCAGGTCCTGAGGGGGGAAATGTCATTCGAAGCAATTAATACTCATGGCTACGAAAAGTGAAGATCTGTGATAATTGTGTAAACGTGTTCCTGGATGTATCGACCCCCCCCCCCCCCCCATTCCTCATTGCATTCTGTCCTGGTGTTGTTCTTCACTAAAGCTTAAATGGACTGAGCACTCACTTGTGATCATGATGGTGTTTTTTTGTTTTTTTTTTTTTGAATGAATGGTTAAAACGAAATAAAAGGGACACACTTTGAGTTTCGGACTTGGAGCTCACAATGTAAAAAAAAAAAAAAGCAAATTCTCTAGCTTCACCTGGAGTTGTTGATTTAGTGGATCTGTATGTGACCCAGGAACCAGCATTTTAAACAAGCCTTTCAAGTACAAAGTGTCCTTTGTATTACCTTTTGAACCCCATTTGGAAAACTGAAGTAGATAATGGGAATCTGGGCATGTCTAACAGACTTAAAAATTTCCAAATTGTCTTGGGCAAAATTTTCTAGTTCCTAGTTTGTTTGTTTTTTTAAGCATAATTTGCATTTAGATTTTTATTGCTATTTTTCTTTTTGTATAGTACATATTAGTTTTATATTTTGCCAGTCTATAAACTCCATTTTAGGTTCCTTTTAAAAAATGTTTTTATTACCTTTATTTACTCATTGGATAGAAAGAGCCAGAAATTGAGAGGGAAGGGGGTGGTAGAGAGGGAGAGAGAGAGAGAGAGAGAAAGAGAGAGTCACCTGTAGCACTGCTTCACCACTTGCAAAGCTTTTCCTCTGCAGGTGGGGACCTGGATCTGGAACCTGGATCCTTGTGCATTGTAAACATGTGCCCTCAACCAGGTGCGCTACCACCTGGCCCCCATTTTAGGTTTCTTTGCCTACACCTAATAATGTATATCCCTAACTGCATGTGTAATTTTAGTTTTATTATATACCAGTGATTGTGTGATTTTCATTTGATTATGTCCAGATGGATACAGTTAATTTCATAGTAAAAAATTTGTATATATTCAAAGTAGCACTGTGCCAAACAGTTCTCAAAAGCGAATACATTTAATTTCCAATGGTCAGTACTAATAAAGAGTACTTTAGGCAATACTTTTATCTGGAACTTGCTTAAATATACATGACCTCATTGGACTTGAAATTTCCCTCAAGAAAGGGACAATCGAGGTAACTGAATTCAGACAACTTATGTGACTGATACAACACTTATGAAGTAAGTAAACAAGATTAGACCGACACCCTGCTAGGCCCCTTTCTACTTTCTACAGTCCATCTCAGTGTGCTTGCTTCTTTGTGGTATAGAAATAAAGAGGAGGGAGACTCAGAAATTAAAAAGTGGAACTAAGTTATTTCACATGTTCTCCAAAGTGTTCAGCTGGAAGGAGAGTAATAAGGCATAAGGAGAAGCATTCAGTTGTGGGGTTTTGTTTGTTTTTTAAAGTACTCCTCACAAGAAATTGTCTAAGAGGAAGGCTACTTTTTTTTTTTACTGTCTCCTCAATAAAAACAAAATTATTTTTGAGCACATAAAATGATATACATGTAGATAGCTCATGTTGTTTTTCTTATAAATGAAAATGCAAATGTGCTTTGAGGTACGGCAAAGCACTAGGAAGTAAAGACAGCACAAGCAAGTGATAGGACGAGTTAGTCTTCCTGTAAAGAAGTGGTTTCAGTGACATATGTTTTCTAATCTTTCTAAATGCATTGCTGAAGTGACGTGAAATCAAGAAATATAGAGCTTCTCCTCCCACTGAGGAATGGAGCCCTTGAACATTAGGACTCAAACTACACTGTTCCAGTCCATTACCTTGGGGATCCCCCAAATCCCAAAGACCCTGAGCTTCCACTTTAACAGCTGCATGAGGTGAAATAGATAAGAAGTTAAGCCTATGTCTGCCTAAGAAGAAAGAACTAAAAGGAGACCCCACCATAAAACATGGAATCCAGGTGGGGGTAGATAGCATAATGGCTATGCAAACAGACTGCCATGTCTGAGGCTCCCAAGTCCCAGGTTCAATCCTCCGCACCACTATAAACCAGAGCTAAACAGTACTCTGGTTAAAAATAATAATAATAATAAAGAGAGAGAGAGAGAGAGAGAGAAAGAAAGAAAGAGAAAAAAGAAAACATGGAATCCAGGGGGCTGGGTAGTGGCTCTATACTTTATACTCAGTAGGGTCCATATGTAAAGACCTGGGTTTGAACCCTCAGCTCCCACCTACAAGGGGGAAATTTCACAAACGGTAGAGCAGTGTTGCAGTTGTTTCCTCTCTCCTGCTTCCCACTCTCTCTGTCTCTTACCCTCTAATAAAAAAAACTTTTTAAAACCTTTCTATTATTATTATTATTATTACAATGTTTATTTATTTATTTTTAACCAGAGCACTGATCAGCTCTGGCTTATGGTGGTGAGTCCCCCTACAAAATACAGAAAAGTATAGAAACATGAAAGAATAGAGAACAGAATATCTCCCTGAGAATTTATGATCATGAGCCAGCTCTTATACAGGCTTGCAGGCTAAATTCATGCCACCTGTCCTATGGAAAGCTTTAAATAGAAAATTTCTCTTACAGCTGTCCCAAGTTGGTTTGTCCCCAACTTTTTGTTAAAAGCAAATACCTATCTTCTCTATGTGGATTTTTTTTTTTAAGCCCAGGCCCTAAAGGCCCTTTATTCTTGAAAATAAAGTGACAAGAAGAAATAGCAAAACACAGGATGCACTGTAAAAGAAATGTTAGAAACATGGCCTTTAGAAAGATGTGTGATGGCCCCAGAGGTGGTACAGTGGGTAAAGCCTTGGACTCTAAGCACATGATCTCGAATTTGATCCCTAGTGTCTCCTGTGCCAGAGTGGTACTCTGGTATGTGTTCTCCTCCCGCCCCTTCATGTCAATATATATAATCCTAAAAAGAAAAATAGATGTGTAGTTGACCTGAGAAATACAGACTTTTAATAGTATAGAAATAGCCCTTAGACTCTGAAATTTGGATGTTATAGGTATTTAAAAATCAGCCTAGAAAGCATCAAAAGGAATTAAAAGTTTTAAAGAATGACCAAAGATATTAAAATATAACAAAATGAAGTTCTTGAGATGAAACTAGATAGTTGATTTTACCTGGCATTCTAGTCCTCTCTCCAGCCTTTTCCGGTCAGACTTTTGCCTCACACTTCTCTGAAACTGCTTCTGTTAAGGTCACAAATGTCTGTTTCATTCCTGTTTTGCAGGCCTATTCTAGCATCCTTTGCTTGTTCCTCCTCTGTGCATAACTAATAATTCAAACCTCAGGAGTCAAATCTTAGTTCTCTTTTTCTCTTCATATAAAATTTATTTTTTATCATGTTGTTGAGAAGTTATTGATTTCTTGTCTCACCATGATAGGTGTCTGCAAAACACACATTTAGCCTTTTGTCTTTAAGTACTACCTGTATAATTGCCTCAAAATCTCCAGATTATGATTCTCAATTTAAGATTTGTATAACCTTTTCAGTATACCAACTCAGATGGTAGGTATTTCAAATGATCTAAATCAGAGCCTAATCCCTCATCTCTCATTCAACCTGCTCTTCCCAGTCTCCATAAGCAGATACTGGAATCAAACTGATTTCCCTGTTGGTTGTTCCTTAAACATGGCGAATGTGTCTTGCCTTGAAGCCTTTGGACTGTTGTTTTCTTCTTCTTAATACATTTTTTAATGTGTTCATTTGGTTTGCTTACTTTCTTAAATTTCTGCTAAAATGCCACGATATCTGATAAGTCCATCTTTCTAAACAGTTGCCTTTCCTGACTAAAACAGACGTCTCCCCACTTCGCTTTGTATGCCTACCTACTCCATTTACTCTGCATAAAACTCAAGTGGCCTCTTGCCTCACTCACTATTATATAAAACAAACATATGTTTGGTCATTGTCCTCTGGTACTAATAAATCTCCACTTGTTCCTAAGTTGTAGATGTGCCTTTTGTTATTTATTCATCAGGAATCTGTCTTGTCATCTGAGTTTATGCTAATGAGGGAACTTAGATGGAAACTTAGGTGGACTGAACTAAAAAAGCTCTTGTTATTATTATTCATTAGAAAGAGACAGAGAGAGAAATCAAGGGGGGAAGGGGTACATAGAAAGGGAAGAGAGACAGACACGTGAAGCACTGCTTCACCACTTGTGAAGCTTTCTCCCTGCAGGTAGGGACCAGGGGCTTGAACCCGGGTCCTTGTGCATTATAACATGTGTGCTTAACCAAGTGTGCTACCACCTGACCCCCCAAAAAAAAACAAACAAACTCTTAAAACAAGATTTGGTAAGCTTCCAGGTTGGTAAACATGTAGACTTTTTAGGAGGATGACCCCAAGATATGAAAGCTCTATATTACCCTGTGCATCTCTTTTACCAGACTGTTCCTAAATTGTGTCCTTTTTAGTAAATCAGTTAACACGTGACGTGTCTTTCTGAATTTTACAAGCCATTTCAGCACTTGTCAAACCTGAGAAGGGAGTTGTAGGAGCCCTTAGCTTATTGCTAATAAGATGTACTGGGGGCCTACAATAGGTATCTAAAGTGAAGGCAATCCTTTGTAACTGAGCCTTTAATCGGTGGGATCTGCTCTAATTCCAGATAGTATCACAGTTCACTGATAAACTGAATCCAGTTGGTGTTGGAGGATTGGTTGATATGAGAAAACTTCTAGACTCAGTAAAAGCCTAGTGCAGGTGGGGACCCAGGGGCTCCAATCGGGATACTTGTGGTATCTTTGTACTTTGTACTGTGTGCGCTTAACCCGGTGTGCCACCCACCCCTGACTGCCCTCTATTTCTGTATTTCTATGTGAAAAAAGTCAGTCTGTAGTGGTGAAGCTCCAGTGATAACCAGAAACAGACAAGTAAATAAAAATGAAATAGTCACAGTGTCAGCTCTGCAATTCTATCTCCATTTCCTAGTTTTTCTCCATATCATTTTGTCACCACTTGACTTTGTTTTGTCCTTTTTTTTTATCTTACCTAAAAAATATAAGTTCCTGGTGGCAAAAGGAAGAGATTTTTGCTTGTTTATTCAAATTTATTATTATTATTATTATTGTTATTAGTGTTACTGCCTTCATTTTACTGGTAAGACTCACTATCACTATTGCAAAAAAAAATTCACTTCTTAATATTATACAGTAACAGACTATTAGAGATGCTGCTGGTTTTCTTTCTTTTTTTAAATATTTATTTTATTTATTTATTCCCTTTTGTTGCCCTTGTTGTTTTATTGTTGTAGCTATTATTGTTGTTGTCGTTGTTGGATAGGACAGAGAGAAATGGAGAGAGGAGGGAAAGACAGAGAGGAGGAGAGAAAGATAGACACCTGCAGACCTGCTTCACCGCCTGTGTAGCGACTCCCCTGCAGGTGGGGAGCCGGGGTTCGAACCGAGATCCTTATGCCGGTCCTTGTGCTTTGCGCCACCTGCGCTTAACCCGCTGCGCTACAGCCCGACTCCCGATGCTGCTGGTTTTCTATATAAAGAGTAATAATCACTCAGAATATCTCACATAACTTCTATTTTTTAAGATCACTTTATTGAGGAAATGTAGGTTTACAGGGTTGTTGCTACAAGAATTTAGCTCCATATTTCCTGAAGGCAGCTGTCATACACAGCACCTTCCAGAAGCATTCACCCTCCTCTACCATAGGACACTGGGTTCCCAAGCTCCATTATTCCCACCTGCCTCCTACTCCCTGAGCCCCTGGACCTGCTGCAGTAGACCACAGTACTTTAAACTTTAGTCCTGTATTTCACTTTGCTTAGTTTCATTGGCTTCCCCCAAACACCTCATCACAGACCCCTGCAAGTGTCAACCGGCTTTGACCTAGCACGTTATGATTGGGCCCTCCTCAATCGCTATCGAACAGGCCATGGCCGGTGCGCCGCTATGTTCCATCGCTGGGGAGCCAGAGACGACCTGAACTGCCCCTGCGGCTACAGACAGACTATGACCCACATAGTCAACGACTGCCACCTCTCCAGATTCAAAGGAGGTCTCGAAACTTTACATCAGGCTCAACCTGACGCTGTTGACTGGCTACGGAAGAAGGGCAAACGCTAGAAGAAGAATTGGCTTCCCCTGTGAGCCATGTCATCTGGCATTTGTCCTTCTGATTTATTTCACTTCACATGATTCCATCCAGTTCCATTCATGTTGTAGCAAACTAGATTTCATCATCTTATAGCTGTAATACTCCCTTATGTACATTATATACAAATTCCGTAGTCACTGATGTGTTGCTGGACACTTAGATTATTTCCAGTTTGGGGCTTTTACAAGTAGCTCTGCAGTTAACATAGGTGTATGTTAACCTCTTCTGCTTAGTTTGTGTTCTTCGGATAGATATCTGGGAGAAGAACTGCTGGATTATATGGTAGGTCCATATTTAGTATTTTCATGATGTTTCAGATAGTTTTCCACAGAGACCGAATCAATTACATTCCCATGAATAGTGTAAAAGGGTTCATTTTCCACCGCATCTTTTCCAGCACTGCTTCCTGTCCTCTATTGACAAAAAAAAGTTTCATTCTTCAAAATATATACTAAAGTATATGTAGTTGCACTTTTTAATTTAGCTGATTTTAATAAAACTGTGTGGCCACTTTAATATTACATGTCTTAGCTTGAATGAGTAAATTATCTTTTTGTATAATTGTACAAATTTGTTTAAGTTGAAATATCAGTAGCCTGTATATTTTAAATTACATCTTTTTCTTCTTTTAGGTCACAGGAGTCTTAGATGATTGCTTGTGTGATATTGATAGCATCGATAACTTCAACACCTTCAAAATCTTCCCCAAAATAAAAAAGTTGCAAGAGCGAGACTATTTCCGTTACTACAAGGTAAGGTTATAATCTTTATTCTGTTGGTACCAGAGATTTCTCCACATCTATCTATAGATGGATTTTTGCCACCTTTTAAAGCATTTTTTGACTCAGCAATTTATATATAATTTTTATCACTGGAACATGTTATGTGTCATAATAAAAAATCCCATTAACCTTTTTTATTTTATTTCTTAAAGTGTGAAAGATGAAAGAGATTAAAGCATCCTTCAGTGCCTTGGGGGCAGGGCTCAAACCTGGGTCATGCATGTGGCAATGTAGCTAGCACATGATCCAAGTGAGCTATTGCACTAAGCCCCTATTAGTCTTTTTGAACAGTAAAGAGTCTGAATCCTTTTCCCGTTTGGAAATGAATTTCTAATTTCTAATTTTGGTTTTAAAAAAGAGACTGTACAAAAGCTGAAGATACCAGGGACTTATTTTGTCAGCCTCTCTTGTATTGAATAATTTTGTTTCTGCCATATAGACACACCTACCCAGGTTTTGAGTTGTGCCGATGACTGGGCCATGTGCTAACATTATTAGAGGTTCAGTGTACATAGTACTGGACATATAGTTCACTGGGAAAGCTGATAAACAGGTTGAGAATATAATACCTTCATAGTAGTATTGCAGAATTTGTCCTTAAATCTACCAGTAGTCTACTCTAGACTTCTACAGAAATAAATAAGCTGTGCTCATAGGCAATATTAAAGCATGTTTTAAATTTAAGAATAATAGGGAGTCGGGCTTTAGCACAACGGGTTAAGCGCAGGTGGCGCTAAGCTCAAGGACCGGTGTCAGGATCCCAGTTCGAGCCCCCGGCTCCCCACCTGCAGGCAGGTCCCTTCACAGGCGGTGAAGCAGGTCTGCAGGTGTCTGTCTTTCTCTCCCCCTCTCTGTCTTCCCCTCCTCTCTCCATTTCTCTCTGTCCTATCCAACAACAACGACATCAATAATAACTACAACAATAAAACAACAAGGGCAACAAAAGGGAATAAATAAAATAAAATAAAATATAAAATTTTTAAAAATTTAATAATAATAATACTTTAGAAACTGACATTTTGCTTTGCCTATGCTCTTGCTCTTAGTATTTGATTGAGTTGATAATTTCTTTCATTCTCATTTTTATTTTAAAGCTCTCTTCTTCTCCTCCTCCCTCTCTTCCTCCTCCTTCTTTGTCATTACTGGAGCTTTACTGCTCCAGACTGACTTGTGACTCCCCCCCAGAAAGACAGAGACAGAGAGATACAACACTGAAGTTTCCTTCAGTACAATAGAGGGCCATGCACGAACCTGGGTCATGCCTATGGCAAACTAAGCATACTCTCCAACTGAGCTATCTTACTTGGCTTTTCCATCCTGATTCTGTATATCTATCTTAGCACTTAATTTTTCAGTATCAGAAAAGTCCAGTATTTTGGCAACTTAAAGTTGTATTGAATAATAGTAAGTCAGAGAAGTAAAAATTTGGTTAGCTATTCCCCATCAGCACCAGAAACATCCCCAGAAGGTAACTGTTTTTCTTCTAAACAAAATCTGTTGGGAATGCAAATTCCATAAATTTATTTAAAAGAGCAATTTGTGCTTTAAAACATAGGTATTTTTCAAATAAATAAGTCTGATTAGAATAGCTTTATTTAAGAAAGGATTAACAAAACCATAGGGTAGGAGGGGTACAACTCCACACAATTCCCACCACCCAATCTCCATATCCCACCCCCTCCCCTGATAGCTTTCCCATTCTCTATCTCTCTGGGAGCATGGACCCAGGGTCATTGAGGGTTGCAGAAAGTAGAAGGTCTGGCTTCTGTAATTGCTTCCCCGCTGAACATGGGCATTGACTGGTCAGTCCATACTCCCAGTCTGCCTCTCTCTTTCCCTAGTAGGGTGTGTCTCTGGGAAAGCTGAGCTCCAGGACACATTGGTGGGGTCTTCAATCCAGGGAAGCCTGGCCAGCATCCTGGTGGCATCTGGAACCTAGTGATTGAAAAGAGAGTTAACATATGAAGCCAAACAAATTGTTGAGCAATCATGGACCCAAAGCTTGGAATAGTGGAGAGGAAGTGTTAGGGAGGTACTCATTGCAAACTCTAGTGTACTTCTGCTTTCAGGCATATATTTTGTAGTAGTTTATGGATACGTGTGAACATAAGCTCTCTCTCACAAAAACTGGTGTAAATCTAGGTTATGGGACTTTGTTAGAAAGTGAACCACCTGAGATGAAATTAGAGTGTACTATAAAAGGAAAGGTCTCACCCGAGTAATGAAGCTGAAGGGTTGTCATTCCACACGTGAAGTCTCTGGACACAGTCTGAGGTGAAACATGTTGAGGTGGCAATCATTGCGTTGGTTAGGTTGTGATCGGCGGATGCAATATTATTTGGTATGGATTGGGAGAGGCATACGGGAAAGTGGGCCCTATCCAAGGATCTTGCTGCTTTTTTAAAAAAGATTTATTTAAAACTTGAGAGAGAAAACCCAGAGCATTATTCTGGCACGTGCAATGCTCAGTGAGATCAAACTTGGACCCTCATGCTTTTAAGTACAAAGTTCTAGTCACTCAACTAGACTTCCTCTTGCTTCTTTTCTATAACTAGATTTCTCCTTATGAAATTTTTGTTTTCATAGGTCACAGTAGTTGAATATTACCAGTTTCAAAGGGTTCAGTCTAGTATGATGGAAGGCGTATTTATTCTTTTGTTTTTCTTTTAATCATGTTAGGTAATCACACCACTACTCTGTATTTTATTCCAATTGAATAAAATACCTGCACCATGAATCCACTGCTCCTGGAGGCCATTTTTTCCCATTTGTTGTTATTGTTACCATTGATGTTGTTGTTGTTGGATAGGACAGAGAGAAATTGAGAGAGGAGGGGAAGACAGAGAGGAGGAGGGAAAGATGCAGTTGGGGAGCCGGGGTCTTGAACCAGGATCCTTACTCCCGTCCTTATGCTTTGTGCCATGTGCACTTAGCCTGCTGTGCTACCACCCGACCCTCTAGGGGTGTTTATTCTATCAGGGATCATCCTTCACAGAATATCCATATCATATCTCTACTCAGTACATCATGATTCTTACTTATATTCCTCTCTTTTGGTATAATAGTGTATTCCATTTCTGTATCCCACAGGCCAAGCCAATAGTAGGCACTCAAATACTTGAATAAATATCTCATATAATGTTTACACTGAAGCCCAATTGGGTCAATACTACCCATATTTTACAATTAACCATTTCCCCCACATTTTTACAGCAGTTTATAAGAGTCAGATTTCTAGATTGGGTTGTGTGACCCCTTGACTACAAGAGTGGAAAACACTTTATATAAATATATCAGGAAAGGGGAGCCAATGTGAATTTAAGGGGTATTGTAGGGGAAGGCAAGATGAAAGTTGGATAGAACAAAACAAACAAAAAAAGTAGTACTTAGCTAGACAACATATAATTCATTTTTCATATGTATGTGATTTAAAAATGTTCCAGTCAATACAGTGAAATTTTTCCATTTGTAGGGAGAGTATACTGATACCTACTCCCAAAGAAAGTTAACATGAAAATCTAGTTACTATAAATTTATGGTAGGAATAGTATCTACACTTCTTCTAGTTCTGTTAACCTGTGTATGGAGTAAAAAGGAAATTTAATCATCATTAGTAAATTCTACATGACAATGGAGGCAGAAAAGGAAGATGAATGTAAAGGTTAATTTTAGACATACATATACTACTTACAATTTAGAAAGCAAAGAATTATAGGTGGAAGCAGAAGTCTACCACTGTCAATTTATCAGTTAACTACTGTAGCTGATATTTATAATTTACCTTTTAATACTATCCATTCCATTTTTTAACCAAATATTTATTGAATTGTTACTTTATAGTAAGGTTATATTGTAGAATATGTGCATACAATAAGACAAAAGACTGACTCCATGAAGCTTTTATTCTTCATGGAGACAAACAGTAAACCAGTAAAGAATAAAATAAATTTTATATGGTTTTAAGGTAAGTACTATAAAGAAAAATTAAAGTAGGAGGTAGATAGTAATGTTGGCAGGAAAGATAGATGGCCATATTTTAAAGAAGCAGTCATGAAAGTAAGGGAATGGGCCAGGTGGTGGCATACCTGGGTGAGTTCACGGTACAGTGTGCAAGAGGACCTGGGTTCAAGCCCCCATAAGTGGTGAAGCAGTGCTGCAGGTATCTCTCTTTCTCCTTCACTGTCTATCTCCCTATTCCCTCTAGATTTCTGGCTATCCCTACACAATAAATAAATAAAGATAATAAAAAAATGTAAAAAGGAAAGTAAGGGATTTATGCTATATCATTTGAGCAAAGATTTACATTAATATGAAAGGCTTAAGCCATGGGAAGACCTACAGAAAGTGCTACAGGGAAGTTCTCTAACTGCAAATATAAGGGTCTTGACTTTAGAGCATCTTGAGAAATAAGACAGTCAATATAACTGGAGGGAATGAATGAGGGAAAGTTGGAGAATTAGATAGGGACAATATTAAAAAATTAGAGGGATTTATTAATCACATAAAGATATCAGATTTTATTCTAAGTGTGCTCAGCTACATAGAGGGAATTTTACAAAATAGATTATAAGGGTGTGAGACAAGAAATAAGAGAAACTATTTAGAAGGTCATTGCAGTGATACAGATGAAAAGTGATATGAACCTGAATTAGGGGAATAGTTAGAAGAGATGAACATGATCAAACTAGAGACATATATAAAAGCTGACATCAACTAACTCTTTTGAAGAATTGAACCTCAGGTGTGAGGGTCCAAGGGAAATCAAGCATGACTGAGTTTTAGGAATATTACCAAAAATATATCATAACCAATGTAAGAATAAGGGTAATTCAGCAAGGGAATCAAAGAGCTTACTATGTAGGATTTGTGCTTTTTCATGCACAACCCTGGTGTGAGATCCAGTGGCACATATGAGGTACTATGGAACTAGAGAAAGTTCTGGTTTGTGATGTGTCTCTTCTCTGTCTCTAGCTGAATGAAAAGGCAGCCTGGAGCAGTGAAATCTCTCATGTGCAAGCCCCCAACAAAAAACAGAAAAATGTAGCTAGCTCAGCTTTAGATAGAAAACAGGACTTGCATACCTTAGACCCCCATCCCCGATACCCCCATATGCCAGAACTGAACAGTGCTGTATCCTTTGCCTCCAAGTTTGATTCTCCGACTACCACATGGAGCACCATGCAAAAGGGTAGCTTCATGAATGATGAAACAGTGCTGCATTGTCTCTCCTTCTCCTTCCCCTCGCCCTGCCCTCTTTCTTTTCTCTCTCTCTCTCTCTTTTTTTTTGGGGGGGGCTCTCACCATTTATCCAAACATGGTGCAGGGGGTTGGCAGAAGAGTTTGTTGGGAGCAGTGGGCTTGTGCAGGTACAGAACCTCAGTGATTACCCTAATGGCAAAACAAATAGTCTTTAAAAAATTCAACATAGAGTACTGCGTTTTTAATTTAATGAAATGAGGATGATGGGACATCCTTAGTATAACTGTTTCAAGGGTCTGGCTGGTGGTGCACCTGGAGGATTCAGGTTCTAGCCCCTGATCCCCACCTGCAGGGGGAAAGCTTTGCGAGCGGTGAAGCAGGGACACAGGTGTCTCTTCTGTCTCTCTCCTTCTCTATCACCCCCTTTCCTCTTGATTTCTGGCTGCTTCTACCCAATAAATAGATAAATATAATTTAAAAATTACATATAGAGATAAACACACATACATATAACTGTTTCCGTACTCACATTAGCATCACCAGCATCTTACTTTGGGGAAAATTAAGAGGAATTCTCCACTGGGTAAGAAACTAAGATGTAGATAACCCACTATTTGCTTTATTGTTTTATATTTGACTTTATATTTGACTTTGTATATATATGACATTATACTTGACATTATATTTGACTTTGTGATAGCCAAATAAATAATAACTATTATATTTGACTTATATTTGACTTTGTGATTATATTATATAATCATTATATTTGACTTTGTGATAGCCAAATAAATAATAACTAGAGAAGTAAAAAATTAAAAGAATAAGTGAAAACATCCCCATTTATAAAAGACAATATATGCCTAGAAAATGAAAAAAAAAACTATAGATAAAAAATTCATTAAAATAGCCAGCAGTAAGCTTAAAAACAAAAATCAACATCCACATAAATACAAAAGGTAACAATGTTGAACATTTAAAACAAATGAAATATCTGTTTGCATTAATACTGAAAATTAAATACCTAGGAATTGATATATCAAGAAATGTGTAGAACCTAAAGAAATCTTCAAAACACTTCAAGAAGAAAGAAAAGTAGAATTGAGCAGAAAGATGTTTTTAGTAGCGTGAACATTTTGACTCTCCATTGTAATTCTAATAGAAATGCCAACCGGCTTTTTTTTTTTTTTTCCTGGAGCTGGACAAGTTGTCACAGGTTTTAATTCCCTGAGAAGCTGAGTCTGAGATACTAATTAGTGTACAAGAAGTTAATTAGGGACTACTCTTGGAACTAACGATTTAGAGAAAGAAAATAGAGACTTGCAGTATTGGGCAAAGCAATCCTGCAGCCTCACTGGAAACCTCTAGCCTATCAGATTTATTATTAATTTATTTATTACCACTAGGGTTTCCACTAGAACTTCATGCATGACTGATCCCACCACTCATAGTGGACTTTTTTTTTTTTTTTTTTAATAAAAGATGGAATACAGAGAGAGAAAGAGGAGACACACCACAGCACCATTCCACCACTTGTGGAGCTTCCCTCAGGCAGGTGCTCCCATGTGGTGGCCAGGGACTCAGACCCAGGTCCTTGTGCATGGGAACATATGCACCCCACTGGGTGATCTATCTCCCAACACTAGGTAGGGAATTTTTAAGATGAAGTCAACCTCCAGAGCTGTCTCCACTTGAAAGATCTATGCAGGCCTTCCTATCTCTACATCAGCCATCCCTACATGAAGGCCATCGTAAGGATATTGTATGGGAGTTCTCTTCAACTGAAGTTGAGTGTCACATTGAAGGAATCCAGAGTAATAAACCCTTTATTCCAGAGTGATGATCTGAAGAGTATGGTATAGTGTCACTCGCAGTTCACTACCTGTGCTGTTTTTTTTTTTTTTTTTAATTACAGCACTGATTAGCTCTGGTTTATGGTGGTGTGGAGGACTGAACCTGGGACCTTGGAGCCTCAGGCATTAATGTTGTTTGCTTAACCATTATGCTATCTCACCTGTCCCCACCCCTAGTGTGGTGTGTTAGTTGTCCATTTCTTGATAATATAATAGCCTAAAATCGAGCAATCTAAAATAACAAATGAGAAGATGGGATATTGAAGGAGATCTAAAGGGATAAGAAAGCACGTTACATGTATACATGAAAGAATTCTAGGCAGAGGAAATGGCAACAGCAAAGACTCTTGATATTCCACACTGTACCTCTTGCATTTAAGGATTGGGGGCAGCAAGCAGGGGAGTCAGACTGTGAGGCATTCTTTGTTATTATAGGACCTGGGTTTTGAGCAGACCTGGACTTCAGTGGTATTGTATGTGAGAGGAGAGAGACGGGAATCAAGGATAATATCAAAATTTTGACCTGAAGAATTAGAATACTGGAGTTGCTGTTTACTGAAGGCAAGAATTACTAGAAAGAAGCACAGTTTTGGATGTATGCCTGTTTGAGGTGTCTGGAGCTGTCAAGATTCAGTGCAACCCAGGTTCAAGCCTTGCCCCCACCACACAGGAGGGTTTCAGTTTTGAGGTATCTTTCCCTCTCTTCCCCCTCAACTCTGCATCTTTCTTTCTGTTTGAAAAAAAAAAAATAGAATGGAGCATTGAGACCCCACAATGACAAAATGAAAGTGAACAAAAGAGCAACTATAGAAGCCCTGAGACAGAATCTAATATATATATGGCTTCTGCAGAAAGAGTTCATTGTTAGAGGAACAGTGTAAAATGGTTAAGAGGGCAAATGGTGGAGTTCCTTGTGGAATTTCATGAGGAATTTGTATATACTCTAAACATGATGAGAAGACACAGGAAAGTTCTGAATATGGATTAAAATGGCCTGAATTGTGCTTTAAAAAGGTAATTAATTGAATAATTGATGATAGAGGGAGAGGAATACTAGGAGAGAAGTGGATAATTTGAGGGAGATTTTAAAAAGGGGGGAAAAAACAATAAAACTTTGTTTTGGAACCTGGGTGACCCATTTGGAAATTCTACTGAGTTATTGCCTTCCCATTATATTTAGAATATGAAAACCCAGAGTTTTCATTATGATTAAAATGTCCTACATTTGATGTTCCTTGCCAGTTTCTACCCTCATTCCCTGCCTGTCATTCTCCCTCTGCCACATTAAAAGTCAGCTAAAGTAGTCTTTTTAATTCCCGGACTATCTTAAGTTCTATCTCCTTATCAGAATGCATTCTTCCTCCAACTTTTATTCATCTTAAAATATTACCTCCTCAAAAGCTCACTAGCCCTATTACTTTCTCTCATAAAACTTTGGATTTTTCCTTCACAGATTTTGACACAATTCATATTTAAATAAACATATAAATACATAATTTGTTTTCCTTCCAGTAGACTCTAAATTTCAGGGGACAAGAAAATACCTAGGTAATAAAATGTACTCATACTTTTTTCTTTTCTTTTTTTTTATTTTTTATTTTATTTAAGAAAGGAATAATTAACAAAACCATAAGGTAGGAGGGGTACAACTCCACACAATTCCCACCACCCAATATCCATATCCCACCCCCTCCCCTGATAGCTTTCCCATTCTCTATCCCTCTGGGAGCATGGACCCAGGGTCATTGAGGGTTGCAGAAGGTAGAAGGTCTGGCTTCTCTAATTGCTTCCCCGCTGAACATGGGCATTGACTGGTCAGTCCATACTCCCAGTCTGCCTCTCTTTCCCTAGTAGGGTGTGTCTCTGGGGAAGCTGAGCTCCAGGACACATTGGTGGGGTCTTCAATCCAGGGAAGCCTGGCCAGCATCCTGGTGGCATCTGGAACCTGGTGATTGAAAAGAGAGTTAACATATGAGGCCAAACAAATTGTTGAGCATTCATGGGCCCAAAGCTTGGAATAGTGGAGAGCAAGTGTTAGGGAGGTACTCGCTGCAAACTCTAGTGTACTTCTGCTTTCAGGTATATATTTTGTAGTAGTTTATGGATATGTGTGAACATAGCTCTCTCTCACAGAAACTGGTGTATATCTAGGTTATGGGACTTTGCTAGAAAGTGAACCACCTGAGATGAAATTAGAGTGTACTATAAAAGGAAAGGTCTCACCCGAGTAATGAAGCTGAAGGGTTGTCATTCCACACGTGAAGTCTCTGGACACAGTCTGAGGTGAAGCATGTTGAGGTGGCAATCGTTGCGTTGGTTAGGTTGTGATCGGCGGATACAATATTATTTGGTATGGATTGGGAGAGGCATACAGGAAAGTGGGCCCTATCCAAGGGTTCCAGGACTGGGGGAAGTAGGGGCTCTATAGTGGAGATGTGAGGTTCCTGCTGTCTTAGGGTTCCAAAAGACAATCGATAGTTAATGTTATCATCACATTATTTGGTAATTGGGTTAACTTTGAAAAGTCCTTTTGTTATGGTTTGCTGTACAGTATCCAGTATCTTGTATATAGCTGTGCTATTGGATGCTTCTAATCTACTTGGTCTAGGCTTTTGAGAGAGTCCGCATATCAAATACACAGCCTATATATTAAAAAGATTCAGTTTGTGTTTTGAAAAACTTTGAGACATACAATTAATTTTCCCCTCTCATATTAATTAACTACTGATTTATATGTCTACATTTTGCTAGGAGTGTACATAAACACCATTCCCACCACCAAAAGACTGTGACCCATCCCTCCCGCCCACTCCCACTGGCCCAGGAAGCTGCATGTCTACCCCTCACCACAGGGTTTTTACTTTGGTGCCCTACTTACAATTTGATCAGGTCCTGCTTTTAGTTTCCCTTTCAGATCTTCTTACTCAACTTCTTTTTTTTTTTTTTTTAATTTTTTTTATATTTATTTAATTTATTCCCTTTTGTTGCCCTTGTTGTTTTTATTGTTGTAGTTATTATTGTTGTTGTCGTTGGATAGGACAGAGAGAAATGGAGAGAGGAGGGGAAGACAGAGAGGAGGAGAGAAAGACAGACACCTGCAGACCTGCTTCACCGCCTGTGAAGCAACTCCCCTGCAGGTGGGGAGCCGGGGTTCGAACCGGGCTCCTTATGCCGGTCCTTGCTTACTCAACTTCTGTTGATGAGTGGGATCATCCCATACTCATCTTTATCTTTCTGGCTTAGTTCACTTAACATAATTCCTTCTAGCTCTGTCCAAGATGGGTCAGAGAAGGTGGGTTCATTGTTCTTGATAGCTGCATAGTTCTTTTCTTTTTTTAAAAGTTTTTTATTGGGGGACTAATATTTTACAGGCAACAGTAAATACAATAGTTTGTACGTGCATAGCATTTTCCAGTTTTCCATATAACAGTACAACCCCCACTAGGTCCTCTGCCATCATATTCGAGGACCTGAACCCTCCCCCCTCAACCCCACCCCAGAGTCTTTTGCTTTGGTGCAATACACCAACTCCAGTCCAAGTTCTGCTTAGTTTTTTCCATTCTGATCTTGTTTTTCAACTTCTGCCTGTGAGTAAGATTATCTCATATTTATCCTTCTGTTTCTGACTTATCTCACTTACCATAATTTCTTCAAACTCCATCTAAGATGGGGTGAAGAAGGTGAAATCATGATTTTTAATAGCTGAATGTACTCATCTTTTAAAGAAACATTTTATTTATTTATGGGATAGAGACAAATCCAGATGGAAGGGGGAAACCAAGAGGGGGAGAGAGAAAGTGAGAGATACTTGTAGCACTGCTTCACCTACTGGGCGTTTTAACCCGAGTCTTTGCACATGGTAACCAGCATGCTCAACTGGGCTTGCCATCACCAGGCCCCTCAGTACACATCTTTCATCTGAATGAGAGGTAAAATTAAAGTAGTCCAGTAATGCTTTCCTGGTTCCTCAAATGAGCGATATACTTGAAACTCATTTCCATTTTGAAGTGGCTTGGATGTATAGAAGGCATTTATTTTTTATTATTATATCTGGATGTCTAAATGATTGCAGTCATTTTTTTTTTATTCTGAACTCTAAACATAGGTAACACAGTATCGATAGGAAGCTTTCTCTCCTTCACTGCAGTGGTGGTGTTGTTGTTGTTGGTGGTGGTGGTGGTACAATGATATATAACATCCCAGGACTATATCATGCATTTACTAATGTCAGTTCATTTTTTCTTTCAAGGTTAATTTGAAACGACCATGTCCTTTCTGGGCAGAAGATGGCCACTGCTCAATAAAAGATTGTCATGTGGAGCCTTGTCCAGAGGTAAAATTAATTTTTAAAATAGGTAGAAATTTTCTTTTTCTAAATTTTTTAAAGTCTCTTATTGGATAGAGACAGAGAGAAATTGGGGAGGGAGGGGGAGATAGAGAGGGAAAGAGACAGAAAGACACCTGCAGCCCTGCTTCACCACTTAGGAAGCTTTCCCCCATGCAGGTGGAGAGCTAGGGGCTTGAACCTGGGTCTTTGAACACTGTCAATGTGTGTGCTTAACCAGGGGCACCACCACCTGGCCCCCAAATTTCCTTTTTCTTTCTTTTTCTCCCCCCCCCCCCCCCACACTTAAAGCACGAATTCTATTTTAGGCTGATATTTTTGGATTTAGTACTTGTCATCAGATTCAGATGCTCTTAGCTCTCCCCCAGTTATTGAAGGTTTGTTTCTTTTTAAGCACATTATACGATAGTAATTATGGAGCATAAGAAGTTGGAGTGTTTTGGTTACTGCTTATTCTTCCCACAAAAATGAATTGGAAGAGACTTTTTGTAAACCATATTTTCTCGACTTACCATTGGTTTCAATACAACTTCACATCTCTATGTGTGCATGACTGTCACACCTACCACCATAATTCTAGTGCCATCACACTACCAAGAGAACCTGCTTCACCCACTCCTCTCATCTCTCTAACCCTTTCCCTTTTAACCACCATAGTTTTCATATTTTAAGAGTTATTTATTGTGTTTTTTTAGCTCACAGCTTTCATTTATTTAGCTTTGTGTAACTTAAGTGAGACATGATTTATATGCCATCACATTCACTTTTTAAAAAATATTTTATTTTTATGAGGAACAGGCTATGCAATTTTATATTCCTAGAAGTAATTTGTGGTAGTTCAAATTTCCATATGCACTTAGCAGTGCTCTTTTAAAAAAAATTGTTAGTGATTAACAAGACTATAAGATAGTGGGGGTATAATTCCACACTATTCCCAACACCAGAGTTTTGAGTCCCTGTCTCCCCTCCTGGAGAAACTGCAATACTTCTCCCCAGGTCACAGATATGGCATGACTCTAGATCTAGATGTGTGTGTGTGTGTGTGTGTGAGAGAGAGAGAGAGAGAGAGAGAGAGAGAGAGAGAGAGAGAGAGAATGTGTATGTGTTTTTATATATGCCCATTTTTATTTACTTCTCTGGTCTTCATTTTCTTTCTAAGTCATACCTATGCCTATTACTACTTCTGAGCACCCTTCTTTTTCTCTTTCAGATAAGCAAAATAGTGCCTGACTTCCTCTGGTGTTTTCCAGATTTTTTAAAAAACACTCTTTATTAAGGTTATTTTTTAAAATTTAAACTATCCTTCTAAAGAATATTTCATTTTGGTTTTGATCCATATTTCCATAATGGTTGGTTTCAAGTGCTTATTTTTCACATGGGTATCTTCTTTGGAGTTTAATCCTTTGTCTTTTTTTTTTTTTTCCACCTTATGGGGGCATTAATAATTCAAAGCACAGTTCCATTGAAAGCTAGAAAGGAGATGACTATCATTTTTAACAGCTAAGTTTTATATATATATACATATGTACTATATATATTATATGTTGTATATAATATATATTATATATGTATATATGTATTATATATATGTATTTCACAACTTTTATTTTATTAGTGATTTAATAATGATCAATAGTGGGATAAGAGGAGTACAGTTACATATAATTTCCACTACCAGAGTTCTGTATCCCACCCCCCCATTGAAAGCTTACCTATTCTTTATCCCTATGGAAGTATAGACAAAAGATCGACTTGCCAATGCCCATCTTCAGCTGGGAAGATTACAGATGCCAGACCTTTCACCTTCTGCACCCCATAATGATCCTGGGTCTATACTCCCACAGGGATAAAAAATAGGAAAGCTATCAAGGGAGGAGATTGTATACAGAGTTCTGGTGGTGGGAATTGTGTGGAATTGTACCCCTCTTATCCTATGGTCTTGTCAATATTTCCATTTTATAAATAAAAGTTTAAAAAAAAGATTTTTATGGGGAATAGAAGGTGGAAGGTCTGGCTTCTGTAATTGCTTCTCTGCTTGCTGGACATGGGCATTGATCCACACTCCCAGCCTGTTTCTATCTGGGGAGCTGGGGTTCTAGGACATATTGGTGAGGTCATCTGTCTGGGGAAGTCAGTTTGGCCTCATGGTAGCATACGCAGTTTGGTGGCCAAAACCACTAAGATATAAAGAGAATAAATAATCAGGAACCTATAACTAAGAGTATAGCAGATGAAATTTGGGGTCTTCATGTTGGAAAAAGCTCGCAAGTCTACTGTAGCTATATTCCGATGACTTTCTTATCCTGTGACTTTCTTATCCACTCATCTGTCATTGGGCATCTCGATTGCTTTCAAGTTCAGGCTATTACAGATTGCAGTGTTATGAAAATGAGCTCCTTTTAAGTAATAAAATGATATTTTATATTTCTCTCAGGAGGAAATTCAGTAGGCATTTCATGTAGAATCCAAACTTGTCATGATAGTTTTAATTGTTATTCTTAAATTTGAAAGTTAATTTATTTGTGAGAGTCAGTGTTTGTATTAAGATTTGCATGCATAACTACAATTAATACCAGATTTGTTTCTTTTTAAGCACATTGTACAATAGTATTATAGAGTATAAGAAGTTGGAAAGTGTTTTGGTTAGTACTTATTACATATTTTAAATTCTGTGTGACTTAAAATTCTGATATATTTGACTTGAGTTTTATATTCCACCTTTTGTCTTGCTAGACATAACCAAATATTGGCAGCAGTCGCATTTTATTGACTAGGAAATTTTTATTTGAAATAATTTATTACTAGTGAATTAATTATGGTTTACAAATTGACAAGATTTTCTGGGGATAGTTTGACAACTGTGTAAGTATGTATGTTTGTAAGTCACAGATCTATTATCCAAGTTTTGTGCCCCATCCCTTCTGAAAATCACCATAGTTCTTACAAAGTCTAAGCTAGTTTGGTTGCATGTTCACATGCTAGGAAAATATCAGTTTGACAGGTAATTAACTTATTCTGAGTATTTGGTCCAAATTTATTGGACTGTCAGAAAAGTCATAACATTTTTCTGTGTTGTTTTTTTTTTTTAAATTTTTTATTTAAGAAAGGATTAGTGAACAAAAGCATAAGGTAGGAGGGGTACAACTCCACACAATTCCCACCACCCAATCCCCATAACCCACCCCCTCCCATGGTAGCTTTCCCATTCTCTATCCCTCTGGGAGCATGGACCCAGGGTCGTTGAGGGTTGCAGAAGGTAGAAGGTCTGGCTTCTGTAATTGCTTCCCCGCTGAACATGGGCGTTGACTGGTCGGTCCATACCCCCAGTCTGCCTCTCTCTTTCCCTAGTAGGGTGTGACTCTGGGGAAGCTGAGCTCCAGGACACATTGGTGGGGTCTTCAATCCAGGGAAGCCTAGCCAGCATCCTGGTGGCATCTGGAACCTGGTGATTGAAAAGAGAGTTAACATATGAAGCCAAACAATTTGTTGAGCAATCATGGATCCCAAGCTTGGAATAGTGGAGAGGAAGTGTTAGGGAGGTACTCACTGCAAACTCCAGTGTAGTCCTGCTTTCAGGTATATATTTTGCAGTAGTTTATGGATACGTGTGCACATAAGCTCTCTCTCATAGAAACTGGTGTATATCTAGGTTATGGGACTTTGTTAGAAAGTGAACTACCTGAGATGAAATTAGAGTGTACTATTAGATGCAAAACTGTGTCATGACTTTTCGGACAACTTATGAAAAATTTTTTAAAGATTGTATTAACAAGAAAGAGAAAAGCAGGGCATTTCTATGACATAGACAATGCTAGGGATCAAGCTTGGGACCTCATAAGTTCAAGTCTGGCACTCTACATATGATACCACTTTCCAGACCACGCAAAGTATAGGAGATTTGCTTCTAACAGGTTAACCCATAGAGAGACAGCCTGGCATTCATTACCTTCTTTCAGTTAAGATTTTGTGTTTAAAATTGTGCTTGATAAGCTAATTTTTATAATTCATATATTATTTACTAAGGTGTAAAACTGATTTTTAGCTTGTAGAAAACAGTTTGGACCTACATACCATATTTACTCCACCCTGGGCTAAACATATGGTCCAAAAAATTTATTTTTGTCTTCCACATTAATCCAAAACTACCTAGATTTTTTTTTTTTATTTAAAAAAGGAGACATTAACAAAATCATAGGATGGGGGGTACAACTCCACACAATTCCTGCCACCCAGTCTCTGTATCCTGTCCCCTCCCCATTAGCTTTCCCATTCTCTATCCCTCTGGGAGCATGGACCCAGGGTCATTGTGGGTTGCAGAAGGTGGAAGGTCTGGCTTCTGTAATTGCTTCCCCACTGAACATGGGCGTTGACTGGTCGGTCCATACTCCCAGTCTGCCTCTCTCTTTCCCTAGTAGGGTGGGTCTCTGGGGAAGCGGAGCTCCAGGACTCATTGGTGGGGTCTTCAGTCCAGGGAAGCCTGGCCAGCATTCTGATGGCATCTGGAACCTGGGGGCTGAAAAGAGAGTTAACATACAAAGCGAAACAAATTGTTGAAGAATCATGGACCCAAAGGATGGAATAGTGGAGATAAAGTGTTGGGGGGTACTCACTGCGAACTCTAGTGTACTACTTCTTTCAGGTGTATATTTGCCCTGGTTTATGGATACGTGTGAACATATGCTCTATCTCCTGGAACCTGGTCTATAACTAGGTTTTGGGACTTTGTTAGGACGTGAACCACCTGGGATGGAGTTAGAGAATACTATGAAAGGAAAGGTCTCACCCGAGTGATGAAGCTGAAGGGTTGTCATTCCACACCTGAAGTCTCTGGACACAGTCTGAAGTGAAGCATGCTGGGGTGGCACTCGTTGTGTTGATTAGGTTGTGATCAGCGGATGCAATATTATTTGATAAGAATTGGGAGAAGCATACAGGAAAGTAGGCCCTACCCTAGGGTCCCAGGACTGGGGGAAATTTAGGCTGTATTGTGGAGATGTGAGGTTCCTGCTGTCTTAGGGTTCAAGAAGACAATGGATAGTTATTGTTAACATCACATTATTTAGTAATTGGGTTAACTTTGAAAAGTCCCTTTGTTAGAAATACAATCAGTTTTCCCCCCTCTCATATTAATTAAATAGTGATTTATATGACTACAATTTAATAGGTGTGTACATAAATGCCATTCCCACCACCAAAAGATTGTGTCCCATCCCACCCCCCGACCCCCCGCCGGCCTAGGAAGCCGCATGTCCATCCTCCCCCTCACCACAGGGTTTTTACTTTGGTGCCCTACTTTCAATTTAGTCAGATCCTGCTTTTAGTTTCCCTTTCTGATCTTCTTTCTCAACTTTATCCATTGCACTACCTAGATTTTTTTTTTTTGGATAGCAGTTTATAGCACAAATCAACATTTCATAGCATGTTTCAAATAATTTTGAAAATTTTCTGTCTCTCTTAGGGAAAATTACTTAGTTGTTTTTTTTTAATAGCATGTTATTTTTTTAAAATCTTCATTTATTACTGGGTAGAGACAGAGAGAAAATGAGAAGGGAGAGGGAGATAAAGAGGGAAAGACATAGAGAGACACCTACAGCCCTACTTCACCACTTGTGAAGCTTTCCCCTTTTAGGTGGAGACCAGGGATTTGAACCCCAGTCCTGTGCATGGTACTGTGCTACCACCTGCCCCCCACCTTTGTTGGGTTTTTAAACCTAAAACTTCATAAAATATTACATATTATATTGAGAGTTCTTAGAGTTGATTTTGTATATGTCATTTAATTTTCTGTACTAAATTAGGATAGCTCTTCAAAAACTGTTTCAACTCAAGAGTACTGTGAAAACTGGATGTGAATAAATGTATAAATGTCCTTTGAGTAAACTCAACAGCATTACAATTTGTGAAGAAATCTCAAACTATAAAGACCACTTAATCTTTTTTTTCTTGTTCTTTTAAGAGTAAAATTCCTGTTGGAATTAAAGCTGGAAGTTCTAGTAAAGTAAGTCGCTTTTCTTCCTTGACTATTTCTACTACATAGTGAAAGTCTTCATGTATTATTTGACAGACATTACAAAAGAGAACCATCATATAGTTGGTTGGTAATGAAAACAATTTGCCTCAAGACCCAAAATACCCTATCTAATTCTGATAGCAAAAAGAGAGTGGGTATATATATATTTTATTTTGTTGTCCTTATTGTTTTATTGTTGTAGTTATTACTGATGTCATCATTATTGGATAGGACAGAGAGAAATGGAGAGGGGAGGGGAAGATAGAGAGGAGGAGAGAAAGAGATACCTGCAGATTTGCTTCACCGCTTGTGAAGCGACTCCCCTGCAGGTGGGGAGCAGGGGGCTCGAACCAGGATCCTTACGCTGGTCCTTGAGCTTCACGCCATGTGCGCTTAACCCACTGCATTACTGCCCCACTCCCCGAGAGTTTATCTATTTTTAAAATTCAGTTATATAGCTTCTTTTAAACTATTTTGATGTATTTTTTGGAACCTCTAGAAGAACTGTAAAGTGTACCTACACTGTCATAAAAGCTATCAGCAGCCATTTGACATTTTCATTTCTCCAGTCTTCTGTTTCAATAAATAATACAGTCTCTTATTTACAAAATGGAATTATATTCTCTAGGTTAGATAATGATAGGATATCTTGAAGGCAAAACTCTTGTTGCACAGGTGCAGTGTCTGTACAATTCCACTGCTCCTAGCAGATTTCTTTTTCTCCTCTTAATTTTAGTTAGAAAGAGACACAGAAAGAGAAGGATGGAGAGACACCATAGTATTCCTCCACCACTCATAGAGCTTCTGCATGGTGCCACGCATGGTATTCCCATGTGATTCTGGGGACTTGAGTCTGGGTCCCTGAGCATGGTAGTATGTAATCTACACGGTGAGCTCTTTTGGCCCTGAGGGCTAGCACTTTTAAACGGTATAAAAGATTCCTTTATTGAAGATTATCTTTTTTATGACAGTGACACAATTTTACTTTGCCTTCAGTCTTTTAGGCAACCATTTACTTTTAATTGTTTACTGCTGGAACTACATAATAAAATAATTATATCCTCTCTGCTTCTGTAGACATTTTTTCTTTTGTTTCTGCTCATTCTCTTTTGTTGTTTCAGACCTAAAACAGTTTATACAAGACAGTTAAAATTCCATCTAAACTCTTTAAGTCTATACTTAGAAATAAGCTTACTGAGGGAGTCGGGCGGTGGCGCAGTGGGTTAAGCGCACGTGGCGCAAAGCACAGGGACCGGCGTAAGAATCCCGGTTCAAGCCCCCGGCTCCCCACCTGCAGGGGAGTCGCTTCACGGGCGGTGAAGCAGGTCTGCAGGTGTCTATCTTTCTCTCCCCTCTCTCTCTGTCTTCCCCTCCTCTCTCCATTTCTCTCTGTCCTATCCAACAACAAAGCAATAATAACCGCAACGAGGCTGCAACAACTAGGGCAACAAAAAGGGGGGGGGGGAATGGCCTCCATGAGCGGTGGATTCATGGTGCAGGCACCGAGCCCAGCAATAACCCTGGAGGAAAAAAAGAAATAAGCTTACTGGGAGTCGGGTGGTGGCGCAGCGGGTTAAACGCACTTGGCGCAAAGTGCAAGGGCTGGTTCAAGCCCTGGCTCCCCATCTGCAGGGGAGTCGCTTCACAAGTGGTTAAGTAGGTTTGCAAGTGTCTCTTTCTCTCCCCCTGTCTGACTTCCCCTCCTCTCTCCATTTCTCTCTGTCCTATCCAACAAAAACAACATCAATAACCACAACAATGTTAAACAACAAGGGCAACAAATGGGAAAGTAAATAAATTAAAAAAAAAAAAAAGAAAGAAGTTTTTTGTACCTTCCATGTGTGAGGACCCAGAGTTGAGTCCCAGCACTACATAGGAGCATCATGGAAAGCTCCACCCACCAGGGTCTGGTGCTGTGGTATCTCTTCATTCTCTCTAATTATCTGAAATAAAAAGAATGAAAAGGCCTGACTAGGACTACTATCACTCATGAAGCCCTGGTGCTAGGGGGGAAAAAAAGGGGAAAAGAATTACTGGATCATAGGCTATGCTTATTTCAACATAACAAGAAAATACCACATAACTTTCTAAAGTGATTATACATTTTGTTTTGTTTGTCTTTGTCTTTGTGTTAGTCTGGGTATAGCTTCAGTAGTCAAGGGTAGGGTTGGCAAGATAGCTCACTTGCATAGTGTTCTTGCCTTGTCATAGTACAACTCAGGTTTGAGTCCAGTCTCTACTGCACTGAAGGAAACTGATGTTTTGAAGTTTTTCTGTCTTTGCCCTTATATCTGAAAGAGTCAGCCTGGAGTGATGAAGTCCCAGTGATAAATAAATAAAATAATGGCTCATGGGTGTGTAAATATATATATATATATATTTAGAAATTTATTTATATATTTTTTATGGGAGAGAGGCAAAAGATGAGAAGGAAGGGGACAGAGAAGGAGAGGAAAGCATACTGCAGCACTGCTTCACTGCTTGTGAGGCTTTCCCTGTGCAGGTGGTAACTTGGGCTTGAACCCAGGTCCTTGCATATTGTAACCAGGTGTGCTATTGTTTGCCCCTGGCAAGCACTAGATATGGCACTAAATATATGCTGTCAAATTATGTTTCCAGGAGGATGTTCCCAGTTTATATTACTGTCATCATCCCAGTGTGAATCATTATCTTTTTAATGTATTTGCTTATTTAGTAGGTGGAAATTTGTGCCTTGTTTGTATTTTTTATGTTAGACATTTTGATAATAGGATGTCTCTACATTTAGTATACAGCATCATTTGCAGATTGACTTCTGCCAGTAGGACATGAAATGAGGAAATGCTTAGTACTAAAATTACTTATTATGAACTTCCTTTTAGTACTTGAAAGTGGCAAACAGTACCAAAGAAATAGAAGATTGTGAGCAAGCTAATAAACTAGGAGCGATTAATAGCACATTAAGGTAAGTTTTATTGCAATAGTAATTAAAATATTCTTATATTTACATGAGAAACTTGTTTTTCTTGTGATTTGATACAAATATTAAGTTTCAGTTGACTATTAAAAGGGAGAATTATGGACCAATGTAGTTGTGTAAATAAAGACTTTCATGTCTAAAACTCTGAGCTTCCAGGTTCAATCTTCATTAACCTTCAATCTTCATTAACCTTCAATCTTCATTAACCTTCAATCTTCATAAGCCAGAGTTCAGTAGTACTCTGATTAAAAAAAAAATGAAAAAATTATTCATTATCCTAAATTCCTGATAACTTTGCTTCCTCTTTTTAACTGATTTGTTCTAAAATTTCTGGAATATATGGTGATTTAATACATAAAATCAATAGTGATATGATAAAAAGTAAAAATTTAGATTAGCTAGCAAATGTTATGAGCCCATTGTGATGATTATAGAAAAATACACTTGAATTCCTTGAGTCTGAAAAATAATTATTCAGTCACTATATGACAAGTGAATGGTAAGAGTTACTGTTAATGGGCTAGGGAGACAGCATAATGGTTATGCAAAGACACTCTCATGCCTGAGCCTCCAAGGTCCCAGGTTCAAACCACCATAAGCCAAAGCTGAGTAGTGCTCTCTCTGCCCTCTTCTCTGTATCTTTCAGTAAAAGAAAGAGAGAAAAAAAAAAAGAAAAAGAAATAAAATATTTTTAAAATAGTTACTATTAACTTAGTGTCAATTAAGTTTTATTTGTCTTTATTTTCTCTGAATATAAACCCACTGTTAGAAGTAAAAATAAAGGATTTGTGTTAGGTTCAGGTTATGCAATATATCTTTACTAAACATAACTGTAATTGGGGCCTGATAAAACTAGCAGTTTTACTAATTTAATTTGTTGAATAATTTGAAGAATTTGGGCCAGTATTTGTTTTGCTAGTGGTGGGACTTCACTACTTCAGAACAACCTTTCAGATAGGGTGAAAAAAGGACAGGGAAAGGCACCATAATACTAAAGCATCTCCCAGTTTAGTGGTGTGCAGGCTTGAACCTGAGTCATGAACATGGCAGACAAGGCATGCTCCTAGGTTAGCTATTCTGCCATCCTGAAGAAATTTTAAGTGTAGAAAAATTGAAAGGAAATTTAGTGTACCCATGCATCTTCTATTCCAGGTGAATAGTAATATGTGTTTTAAAGAAAAGAGAATATACTACAGATGAATTTAAAGCCCCTGTGTTCTGTTTCCCAATTCTCTTTTATCTCTTCTTTGTTAGAGGTAAATACTATCATTAATTTGGTATGTATCAATACATGTTTCTGTTTTAAATTATATACTTTATATATAATTTGTACATATGCAAAATACAGGTTGGTGTATGTAATTTCATTTTTTCTTTATGTACAATACAATACTGTACATTCTACAGCCTTCTTTTTATACTGTTTATTTTGCTTTCTAGGTCTATCCTTATTAAACAAAGTTTTGTCTGATTCTTCTTACTGATGATTTTCATCCTATATTTATGCTATACTTCACTTACCTGTTTCATTATCATTGAACATTAGGTAGCTTCAGATGTTTTACTTCTACAAGTTGTGCCATTCTGAGAATTAGTTACTACTTTGTTTTGTGAATGCTAGGTGTGAAATTGCTAAATCTTGGGAGCTGAAATAGCCAAATAGGGAGACTCTGTGTTTTATTCCTGCAGCAAAGGAAAAGCTTTAACAATATATAGGGAAAATCTGCATGTAAAAGGACCTGAGTCCCAAGCAAGTTTTCATAGCAAGGCACAAAAAAGGTCAGAATCTAGGCAACATATACAGAGAGTTGCATTGACCTGTGAAAATTAGTCCCTCTATATGACAAGCTACAACTGAAAAGAGATCTGTAAGGTAGGTAATTTTAATCTGATAAACAGTGGGACAGTTTATAACAAGCTATCAATATCCTAATACTATTACAAATTGATATCGACAAAATTGCAGAAGAATTTATAAACTGGTTGGGAGTCACAGCAACAGCCTTCATGACAACTGTTGCAATTTGCTGTGAGCATGCCTGGTGCATGCCATATTGGAATTCAGTCTCCTAGTAATAGAACTTGGGTGCAGATTTCAAAAGGATCCCTCCTTTACAAACCTACAGATTGTCATGTTCTATTCTCCATGAGTCTCTGAGTATTCATCCTGTACTGAGACTTCAGCTTCCTTTCAGACTTCAATCCCTATCCACAGCAACCTCATGACTGCTGAAATCTTGCAACCTTGAACTCTATCAGTGCTAGACCCTTTTCCAGACACTGATAAGCATGAACCCTTGGTTTACTGCCCAGGCCTCCATCCTGGCCCAGCTTCTCAAGGAACATCTAACATAATGAGAAGATAGAGGAAATGCACCAAGACAGCAACTCAAAGCCTCAAGTTCAACAGAGCTATGGAAGCTTCCTAAAGACAATTTCTAAGCTACAGTCCTAAGGATGACCACTGAAATGAAAAGTTCAATGGAAGAAGTCTTCAACAAAGTCAGTGTAAGAGAAATCATGACATAAATCATAGAGATAAAGAATATAGTAGCTAAGCAGGAAAATATGGTAGAGGGGACCATCAGCAGAAAGAAACCAGATGTTGAAGTGGGAAGCTGGAAGATATGATAAAGGAAACCATTTTTAAAAATTAAAGCAAATGAAGATATGAGTTATGGGAAACCATCAAAGGGAGCAACATTCATATCAAAGAAGTGCCATGAGAGAGAAAAGGGACAGAATGTTTACTTAAAGAAATAATGGCTGGGAGTCAGGTGGTAGCGCAGTGGGTTAAGTGCATGTGGCGCAAAGTACAAGGGCCAGTTTAAGGATCCCGGTTCAAGCCCTGGCTCCCCACCTGCAGGGGAGTCCTTTCACAGTTGGTAAAGCAGGTCTGCAGATGTCTATCTTTCTCTTCCCCTTTCTGTCTTTCCCTCCTCTCTCCCATTTCTCTCTGTCCTATCGGACAATGACAACATCAATAATAACTACAACAATAAAACAACAAGGGCAACAAAAGGGAAAATAAATTTTTTAAAATATTTAAAAATTATTAAAAATAAAGAAATTAAAACTTAAAAAAAAAAAAAGAAAGAATGGCTAAGGAGCCAAACAGTGAGGCACCTGGCTGAATACACATTACAATAAACAAGAACCTGGGTTCAAGCCCCTGGTCCACACCTGCAGAAAGAAAGCTTCACAGGTAGTGCTGCAGGTCCCAGTCTCCCCCAACTTACTGTCTGCCCTTCACCTCTCCATTTCCATCTCCCCCTTCCCTCTGGATTTCTCTCCTTATCTAATAAATAAAAACATACTAAAGCAATAATGGCTGACACTTTCCACACAATAAGGAAGGAGACTCTCAAGTTGCTAAGAATTCCAGACAAAAATAAACCCAAACTGATGTATACTAAGACACAGACTAATTAAAATGGAAAGGGTCAAAGGTAAGAGACTCTTAAGAGCAGCAAGAGAAAAGCAGAGTAACCTATAAAGAAACCCCCATAAGACTTATCAGCTGATATGTCAACAGAAACTAAAAGCCAGAAAGGGATGGCAGGGTATATTTAGAGACATCAATGAAAGTCTACCCAGCTAGGTTGTCAGTCAGATTTAAAGGAGTGATGAAATGTTTTTTTAGATAAGACAGTTCATGAAATTCATTACAATTAAACTTGCCTTACCAAAAATACTAAAGGGACTTCTATGAAAGGAAAACACTGAAAAAAAACTCACTTATATGAGGTGGATAATGAAGCAAGTCAAATGAAGGCAGACCTTTGTAGACTGCAGAACTGATGTTACAAAAGATACTGGGGTAGAGAGAAAGGTCTGTGAGGTTTAAGGATGGAAGGGATCCAGTATACTGTGGTGGCAGGATACTGGTGGTTTGAAGAGGTGGGAAATTCTACTGTAAAAATATATATAATTTGGTAAATCAAACTTAACCTCAGAAAGTACATAATTTTAATTGCTGGATCTGAGGATTACCCACTTACAACCTTTCTTGAAATTGCCTTCCTAAGTCCTTATCTGGATATATACTACCTCCAGCATTGAGAATTTGTACTGTTCTTCCTATCTTTGCAAAAAACTAACATTTGCTGAGTGTGAATATCTCGTTTTGTTGTCTATGAGTGTGTTTGAGCATTATTCACTTACATATTGGTCATTTGAGTTTTTTTTAAGTATTCCATCCCTTCGTGAGGCCTCTTTGTTTACCTTCAAAGACTACTAGTCTGACAGGAAGACACCTTTAACCTCCATCCTGACACTAAACCCTGTGTTAATCCACAAAAAATTCACATATTTAGCATCATGTTCAAACTAACTTTTTGGAAAAGCTGGTCTATATAGATTTTTCTTTAAAGTTCCTTCTAAGTCATTTATAAATCATACAGAGTCAGCTCTGTTAATATAGGTTAACATTCTATGTCTTCATTATTATAAGTTGAGGAAGAATAAAATGAAGCAGTCAGTAAAACTCATCATGTAAAGATAGCCAAAGGAAAAAACTCTAAGTTAGTCATATTGCTAACAAATAAAAATCTACAACAAAATTGCTTTGTTCTTGACTATCTCGGTAGAACACCTACCTGATTAAATGTAACTATAGTCATCATTTCTACCTGTAACTAGAATTTATGCATTTTTGTTGTATGGCATCACATTTTCATTAACTATGATAAAAAATTTTCATTTGCTTTTATTATTAAGGTAATTATATATTCAGACTGAAGAAAAACACCACAGTAAATTTAATTGTAAAATTTATTGATGAAGGGGATCAGGCGGAGGCACAGCAGTTTAAGATCATATGGCACTAAGCACCAGGACCAGAGTAAGGATCCCAGTTTGAGCCCCAGCTTCCCACCTGCAGAGGGTCACTTCACAAGTGGTGAAGCAGGTCTGCAGGTGTCTATCTTTCTCTACCCCTTCTCTGCCTTGCCCTCCTCTCTCGATTTCTCTCTGTCCTATTCAACAACAAGGGCAACAAAATGGGGGAAATGGCTTCCAGGAGTGGTGGATTTTTGGTACAGGCATCGAGCCCCAGCCATTACCTTAGAGGCAATATATATTGATGAAGTTGAAGTAGTACAACCAACCTTACTATTTATTTATTTTATATTTTATTTATTGGATAGAGACAGAGAAATCGAGAGAGAAAAGGTAGAGGGAGAGACAGACACCTGCAGCACTGCTTTACCACTAGAGAAGCCTTCTCCTGCAGGTGGGGACTGGGGACTTGAACCTAGATCCTTGTGCATGGTAACATGTGCACTCAACCAAGTGTCACCACCCAGCCCCTGTTATATAGTTTTAACCTAGTTTTTTCTCTTTTGTGTAGTGAATAAAGAAAGATAACAGTGACCAGGGGAGAGAGAATCTAATTGCATACATGAGGCCCCAGCACCACATATGACAGAGTGGAGTTACATAGCTTGTCTTTCTATCTCTCTGTCTCTGTCTCTCTCTCCCCCTGCCTCTCACTCCCCTCTCTTACACACACACACACACACACACACACACACACACACAGTAAATTAGCAGATTCATTTTAAGGAGAAAAATGAAGAGAAATAATTTCTCTTTTATAGTTGCTGTTAATGTATTCAAGACAAGTCAAGAAAGTAAATAAAACTTAGTGAAAATAGTTGAAATTTTCTTTAACTGAACAGTTTTATCAATATGCAAAGTCAGAAATTAAGAAATTAAGAGGGGCCAGGTGGTAGTGCAGTAGGTTAAGTACACATGGCGCAAAGTGCAAGGACCAGCATAAGGATCCCAGTTTGTGCCCCTAGTTCCCCACTTTCAAGGGGATCACTTTGCAAGTAGTGAAGCGGGTCTGCAGGTGTGTCTCTCTTTCTCTCCTCCTCTCTGTGTTCCCCCTCCCCTCTCGATTTCTCTCTGTCCTGTCCAACAACAATAATAATAATAACCACAACAAGGGCAACAAAAAAAAAAGGGAAAAAATAGCCTCCAGGAGCAGTGGATTTGTAGTGCTGGCACCGAGCCCCAGTGATAACCCTGGAGTCAGAAATTAAGAAATTAAGAGTGCTGTAAATACAGAAACCGTTTAAATTAAAATAACCATGACTCTTAAGTTAATTCATAATTTCAGAAAAATTATTATCACAATTGCTAAGTTAATTGAAAAGGCCAGCTTGATTGGGACTTAGCTTTATTTTATATATACCTATAAATTTCTAGTCAAAGCAATTATTGTTGAACTATGGCTAACAGTATAGTTAAGAAATGTCAGTCACTCATAAAAGTTAACATCTAATTTTCATGTAACTTCTTTCCTCATTTGTCATGTCACCACTAATAATTGAATTTGTGATGCTGTCTAATAGTGATCTCCCTTATTTTTATCTTATCTACTTTTAATTATAGTAGACTACAGTACTAAAAATGTTGACAAAATTTAATTTTTCTTTTCCTTCTTCCAATAGTAGTCAAAGTAAAGAAGCATTCATTGACTGGGCAAGATATGATGATTCACAGGATCACTTTTGTGAACTTGATGGTAATAAAATAAGCTATTATAATTAAATTGTCTGAACTTCACCTTTTTACAAAATACTGAAATCAGTGAATGGAACTATAATACAATGGATTTTGCTATGTGGATCTTATTATTCATAATGATATGTTTCAGTATGTTTCAGGCCTTGTGTTAAGTAGCTTACATAAATTATTTCTCAGCTCTACAGCTACCTTAATTGGTGTGCATCATTTCATATCTGAAGAAACTGAATCTCAAACTAATTTTTCAAGATCATATACTCTAGGTCTGACTGAATTCAAAACCTGTCTTTCTGACACACCTTCCTGACACACCATCTCCTATGAGCCTTCAATTCAAATCACTTAGTTATAGGTTTTTAAATATATTATAAAAATATCCACATGAGTTTGCTGGAGAGCTCAACAAACTTACATAGAGACAACTTCCAGTTTTAGTGAGAACTCTTAATTTTAATTTCCCTCAACACTTTTCCAGAAAGTACCCCCGAGTGGTACAAAGACAGGGCATTATTCAGTTATCTTGTAAACGATAATTGAAATGACTACTTTCTTTATGTATAAAAAGATATTCCCAAGAATGTTCTGAGTAAAATTAAATCATTCATTTCATTGCATTAATCTTTGCCTTGGAATTAACTTTATTTTTGGTGGTGGAAAGAATATGGGGTTTAAGCACAAATAGAAACAACATAAACCCTTCTGAATTCATAAAAGATCTTCAGTAATCATACTGCTTTCTAAAGGTTTTTAAAAATTCATACACAGAATCATATATTAATCTAGTCTATAACTGAGTAAGTTACAGAACTTAGTTTTAAAAACAAAAAATTTGGGCAGAGGGTAGATAGCATAATGGTTATGCAAAAAGACTCTCATGACTCAGGTTCCAAAGTCCCAGGTTCAATCCTCTGAACTACCATAAGCCAGAGCTGAACAGTGCTCTGGTAAAAAAAAAAAAAAAAATTCTGAGAGATGCTATTGCCTTGGTTTATATAATTTTAGCAAGAACATTTTAAAAGATGAAGTTTCTCTAGGTATCTGCATATAATAATGGTAATTTAATGCCCTTATTTGATGTCTCAAATTGGCGAATGTTTTGCCTAGTTGAATACTTGCATCGCTGCTGTGCTTTTTCATATGTTCTTTGATTGTCTTTCTGATCATATTTATAGTGTTTCACACTCATGGGTACTTCTTTCCAACTTCCCATTATACACATTCTTTAATAGAAACAACCTCAGTATTTAACAGATTTTTCAGATCAAAAATTTATTTCTGTGAATTTCACAAATGTTTAATAAATAGCAGATTTCAAGGATCACTTAATATGATTGACATGCTCAACTGTTGTTAATATAAAGAACGTTAACTACTTTTTCCCAACTTTTATATTTTTACTAAGATAACATTTGTTTACAAGCAAATGTTTTTATTAGGGAAATAAGGATTTGCAACACTGTTGTCATAAAGATACAATTTCTCATCCTTCTTGATAGGTGTCAACACACCACTCCTTCCACCAGCTTGGCTCCTCCTCCATTATCGTGCATTGGGTCCGCAATGTCTTCTCAGACTTAGATCTTCCCCTGCCTGTGTTAACTACTTTTTAACATCAGTTTCATAGATTGTTAAAGTAGAAGAGATATACTATAAAATTTACATAAGAGCATCCTTTTAAAGTTTTTAGGGTTACACAATTTAGATAATTAGAAATTTATATAGTTTCTGTAGATTTTAAACTTCTAAAATCTTGCTGCTGGCTGAAACACCCATTTTTTTTTCTGAGAAATAATGCTCATTTGTTTTCCAGTAACTTAAACCTACAGTTGTTAATATTATCAGAGTAACTGTAGTTTAAGTTACCTAAAATCATTTGAGTAAAACAGGGCATCAAACAGTTTATTGGAATATATTTAGACACTCCTTTCTCTTCTGTTTTGTTGTTGGTACTGTCTTTATCTGAAGGGAAGCTGATCCATATTGATCAAGCAGTAGGTTTCTAAATAATTAACAGTTTAAGGTAACTTGTTCTCACTAACCTTACCTTTTGTATTGTCTTGCTTCTTCCTTTGCTTCAGGTTTCTGCTCAAATATCACGTCATCAGAGAAGGTTGCTTTAACCTTCCTATCTAAAATCATCACTGTCACTGTCTGTCACCTTAGCACCCACAGGGTACTCAGGGATACTTGAGAACATGTGGCTTGTTATTTAGAGTTGGTGATGGAAGGATGTAGACACAACCCAAAGTTCATACATTGAGAATTTTTCTCTGTACATTTAGTTGGCTTATACTATCATTGTGCTTTACAGATGTTTTGGGGTCAGGGAAGGGAAGGAATTTCTGATGTCTTAGAAAATGGCTGCATGTCCTCATAATACCAATGTTAAATTAGGGCAATGAAAAGAAAAACTAGTTGGAAAAAAATCATTAGCAGGAAAGAAAAACATCAACTCAAGTTAATGAATTCCCAGAATTAAACATTGTGGTTCAATGAAAAAAAATGTAATCTTTTCATAATGGTTAGCATGGTCAAACAAAGAGAAATCCTTTAGAGCAATGTTGTAAAGAGACAAACTTAAAAAATTTTTTTTTAATTTTTCCTTTTGTTGCTCTTGTTGTTTTATTGTTGTTGTTATTGTTGTTGATGTCATCATTATTGGATAGACAGAGAGAAATGGAGAGAGGAGGGGAAGACAGAGAGAGGGAGCAAAAGAGAGACACCTGCAGACCTGCTTCACCGTCTGTGAAGGGACTCCCCTGCAGGTGGGGAGCCAGGGCTTGTGAACCGGGATCCTTACCCCGGTCCTTGTGCTTCGTGCCATGTGTGCTTAACCCACTGCGCTACCACCCAAGCCCCAGAGACAAACATTTTAAGGGGAATACATAGCTGAGGATCTAAGGAAAATTGCCTGAGTGGTTGATACTGTTGTCCAAATGAAGTTTATGACTTCTCTAGGAACAAAGTAAACTCTAGTCTCAGGTCATTCCAGGTATAAGGATCTGTTTCAGCCATCATGTATAGAAGGGGGGTACTCAGCCTGTGCTTTGCTTTTTCACATATTTCTTCTCACTCTGCAGGTCATGGATCTCTTGTCAGTATAGGTCAGGGTCAGTGAATTGTAAAACTTTCGTTTGAATTTTACTGTAAACACCATACTTGTATAAATTTCATGTTTTTTTCTTTTTTATTTATTGAATAGAGACAGAGAAATCAAGAGGCATAGGGAAGATAGTGAGGAAGGGAGACAGAGAGACACACTTTGCAGCTTCACCACTTTCAAAGCTTTGCCCCTGCAGGTGGGAGTCAGTGGCTTGAACCATATTCTTTTTTTTTAATATATATTTATTTCCTTTTGTTGCCTTTGCTGTTGTAGTTATTATTGTTGTTGTCGATGTCATCTTTGTTGGATAGGACAGAGAGAAATCAAAAGAGAAGGGGAAGACAGAGGGGGGGAGAGAAAGACAGACACCTGCAGACCTGTTTCACTGCCTGTGAAGAGGCTCCCCATTAGGTAGGGAGCCGGGAGATTGAACCGGGATCCTTATGCCAGTCCTTGCGCTTTGTGCCACCTGCGCTTCACCCTCTCTGCGCTACGGCCCAACTCCCTGAACCCATATTCTTAAGCATTGTTACATATGTGGTCAACCAGGTGTGCCACCACCTGGCCCCTTCTTCATAGTTTTTTCTTTGTTTTTACTTGATAAGTTGGAGAAATTGAGAGGTGAGGGATGATAGAAAGGGGAGGAGAGTGACACCTTCAGCACTGCTTTCACTGCTTGTGAAACTTCCTCCCTGCAGATGGGAACCAGGATCTTGAACCTAGATCTTTACACATGGTAATGTGTGCACTCAGCCAAGTACACCACTACCTGTCTTCTCTTATTTGTGTTTTTCAAATATTTTAAATTTTGAATCAATCTGTTTCGGGGTATCTCTCTCCCTCTCTGGCGGGGTGGTCTCCAGGGGAAAGGTAACGGGCTGGTTCTTTCTCACTCACGACAGGGGTGACACGAAGTAAAAGACACCAGGGGACTCTTAGTGTGCCTAGAATCTGAGTCCTAGAGTCCCAGAATCCTAGAGTCTGTTTATTAGCAAAGTGGACATGAGTTAAATAGAAAAGCACTGGAGGTAATTATTGTTGAAATATGTCAGAAATTACAGGTCTCTTAACAGTCAGCATGCGCCTAAGCTAGGGGGCTGGTATGACAGGAATTGATGAGATACAAGACAGTTATTTTCCATGACACAAGCAACTTAATTATCCAAAAGTATTTGAGAGAAGCATAGGGGTTGAACCCGTAGGGTGAGACAGAGAAGATGAATATCAAAAAGCCATATAGATTGGAATTTCTCTTGTCTGGGGTCTGAGGTGTGTGATGAAGCGTGTGATAAGGTGTGTTCTTCTGTGATCATGAGGTGACTTGGAATGAGTGAATCTGCGGCCATGTGGCCTGCGGTTAATGGAGGGAAGTACTGGGGCTTCTGTGGGCTTGAGAATCAAGAAGGAAAGAACCGAGTCTGAGTTTCCCCCCTTATGCTCACCTTGGTTGAGAGAGACTTATCAAGAGGTTATCTTCTCAGACCTCCATCCAAAGATGGGGGTGGTTCTTCCTAAGCTCTATCAGGCTTACACATGTTCCCAACAAATCTGGGTCCCTGGATAGATTCTTTTTATCCATCAGTAAATATTTTTTAGTACCTTACCTTGAATAATGGAATTTCTATGTATTATTAGATGTAGAAATAGTCAACTATCACATATACATGCTTCATAAGATGTATAAACCACTCAGTGATAATAAGTTATAATTAGCATTGTATCCTTCCTTCATCAAAGTACCAAATAGTTATTGGAAGGCATGGAACAGGATGCCATTTCCTCCTTGTGATTATGGGTACTTTCCGCCTATTGTTGAAATGTCAGTGATTACTATTGAATTTGGGACATATGATACCAGAAAATGAAACAAAGAAGAACTATATTTTAAATGCCATATTTGGCCTCTCTTTTTGTTTTTTGAATGATAAATTTTTATGTACCAAGGATGAACACAGAAGCAAGTAGAAATTTGGCAAGACAACCTTATTTGTTGCCAATTGACTGAGAGAAAATACTTTGAAAATGTTTTCTCCTACTGGAAAAATACTAGTTGATTTGGATTATGAAATCCTTTACAAGTTCAGGAAGATGAGCAATCTTCTAAAGCTGAAAGTCTTGCTTTTCATCATTTTGTCGTCTTTATTTCAATATTTGCCTCTATTTTAAGTTATCTGCCTGTATATTATTGATCAATTGCACAACACCAAAAAATGTAGGAAGGTACTATGATTACAGATTTGTGTAGCTTAGTTAGAATTTATCTGTAGGCATGAAAGCATATTTCCCCTTTCTACCTAGAATGTGAGCCTCTGTTCTTTGGAGAGTGCTGTTAAAATGTCCATATAGTGAGAACTCATTTGAGTTTCAACACAGAAAAATGGTTAATCTTAAATGTTTTGACAAGTTCTTGAATTTTTTTTAAATTATACTTATTTATTGGATAGAAACAGCCAGAAATTGAGAGGGAAGGGGGTGATAGAGAGGGAGAGAGACAGAAAGACACCTGCAGACCTGCTTCACCACTTGTGAGCTTCCCCCCTGCATTTGGGGTCGGGCTCAAACCTGGGTCCTTGTGCACTGTAACATGTACTCAAGCAGGTGCTCCACCGCCTGGCCCTGTTCTTGATTTTTTAATTATATATTTATTTATTGATCGTCATCAAAGCCTTGCCACTCTAGGGTGACATTCTCAGATATACAAAGAGGCAGAGAGACAGTGAAAGAGCCCACACGCTGTGAAGCTTCCTCCCATATGTGGGGGGTAGACTTGAACCTGGGTGGCACACATGGCAAAGCAGCACACTACCCAAGTACCTACCAACTACCTCTTTTGCCAGCCCTAGTTCTTGAAGTTATTTTTTTTCTTTAATCATTTTTCACTATGTATGGAGGAAGGGGTTCATTTTTAACAGTGTAAATATTGACACATGGGTACAATTTCATTCTGTCCAGGACTCCAGGGTTCTTTTCTGCCCCTCCCTCCCCCTTCTTTTCCAGAGTCCTTTGCTTTGACACAGTACACAGTGCCCAATCTACATTGCACTTTGTGTCTTCCATCCCTGACGCTATTAAGTCCTGCTTATAAGATCATCCAGTAGTTGCCTTCCTCCTCCTCTCCCTCCTCCTCCTCTCCCTCCTCCTCCTCCTCTTTTTCCTTCTCTTTGGCTTATCTTAACATGATGTCTCCAAGTTCCATCCAAGATGATGTAATGGAGATAACATCATAATTTTTGTTGTTTATAAAACAGAGATATTGACAAGACTATAGGATAAGAGGGGTATAGTTGCACACAATTCCCACCACCAGAACTCCCTATCCCATCTGCTACCCCCTTAAAAGCTCTCCTATTTTTTTTTTAATCCCTCTGAGAAAATGGACCCTGGATCATTATGGGGTGCAGAAGGTGGAAGGTCTGGCTTCTGTAATTGCTTCCCTGCTGAATATGGACGTTGGCAGGCCTATCCATACTCCCAGCCTGTCTCTCTCTTTCCCTAGTGGGGTAGGGGCTAGGGGAGGCAGGGTTCCAGGACACTGGTGGGGTCATCTGCTCAGGGAAGTCAGGTTGGCATCATGGTAGTATCTGGAACCTGGTGGCTGAAAAAGTTAAGATATAAAGCAGAACAAATTATTAACTAATAATGAACCTAAAGGCTGGAATATTAAAGATGAAGATTTGGGGGTCTCCTTTTTGGAAAAAGCTAGTAGGTCTATTTTAGGTATATTCCAAGGGGCCTATGACTTTTCTAGTTTTTGTCCGAGTCTGACAGATAACATGCAGGTGGACCCAAGTTACTGTCTGGGGAGATGGTGTTATAGTTGGAAGCTTCATGGTTTTTAATAGCTGAGTAGTATTCTATCATGTATATATACCATATATATTTTTTAAAGTATTATCTGTATTGGATAGAGACATCCAAAAATCAAGAGGGTAAGGGCAGATAGGGATATATATATCCCATCAGCCCTGCTTCACCACTCATAAATCTTTCCCCTTGCAGGTGGGGACTGGGGGCTCAAACCCAGGTTTATTACATTATTACATGGGTGCACTACCACCTGACCCCTGTACCACAATTTTTAGCCACACATCTGTCCTTGGACATCTGGCTTCCTTCAAGGTTTTTGCTATTACAAATTGTGCTGCTATGAATACACAGATCTCTTCTGATGGTTTTGTTTCCTTTGTGTAGACACTGTTGAATCATAGGATAGGTTCATTTCTAGTGTTCTGAGATATCTTCAGACTATTTTCCACAAGGGTAGGACCAATTTACATTCCCACCAGCAGTGCAAAAGTATCCCTTTCCCTCCATATCCTTCCCAACATTTGTTACTATTTCTAATGTTTGACACATCCTAACAGATGTAAAGTGGTATCTCATGGTTGTCTTGGCATTTCTCTGATAATCAGTGACCCTGAGCACTTTCTCATGTGTCTCGTGGCCCTTTGGATCTCTTCCTTGGTGAGGTTCTCTCCAAGTTTTCTAATGGGGGTTCTTTGTAGCTTTACTAATTTCTTTATGTGATTTAGTTATTTAATGTAATTTAGCCCTTTATCTGAAGTATGTTGTACAAAGATCTGCTCCCACACCGTAGGGTGTCCTGTTAGGGTGGTGGTATCCTTTACTATGCAGAAGCTTTTCAGTTTGATGTATTCCCAGTTGCTTATTTTTTTATTTTGTTTGCTCTTCTGTTGGATTTGAAACTTTGAAGACTTTTTAGAAGAATGAATCATAAACTGTTATGATAATGTTTTCTTTTATGTGTTTGACAAGTTCTAGTTTAATGTTCATGTCTTTGGTTCACTTGGAGTTGACTTTTGTGCACAGTGATATATGGTGTTCCAATTTCATTCATTTGCATATTTCAATCCAGTTTTCCAAACACCACTCGTTGAAGAGATTCTTCTTTTTCTATTTATTGTTTTGTGGCCCCTTGTCAAGAATTAGCTGTCCATGGGTACGGAGTGGTATTTCTGAACTCTCAATTCTATTCAGCTGGTCTTGAGTATCTATTTTGGTTCCAATACCTGGCAGTTTTGTGTTGGTATGCTTCTGGGATTCCTTCTGTTACATTGCTTGATGTTGTGGTCTATTTACATGGTCATTCCGTTACATTGGTTTGGTCTCACTCCCCCTGCCTCGGGGAGATTTTGGTTTAGTCCTTGCTACTTTGCCTTCTTCCTTCTCCCAGCCCCCTATCCTACATACTTCCTTGGTTCCTGACTCTTCCACCGGAGGAGAGAGAGGAAAGATAGAGAAGGAGAAGATTGTGATCAAGCTAGAGATAGCTTAGATTGTGCTGTGTTCCATGTCAATAAAGAAATACTGCTCTCCACTCAGCCATGAGTCCCTGGTTGTCTGTCTCCCGCCTGCGAAGCTAGCCCGGCATACTGGCGCCCTGAACTGACTGACAGTTTTGGCTACAGTAGCACTAGTAGTACAGTAGTTTAAGGTCAGTAAGTATGATCTTACAGTTTTTGTTTGTTTGTTTAACTATAGCACTAATTAGCTCTGGCTTGTGGTGATGTGGTAGACTGAACCTGTGACTTCAAAGCTTCAGGCATGAGACTCTTTGGGCATAAACATTATGCTATCTCCTCTCCCCTTCCAGTAATTCTCAAAATTACTTTGGAAATCCTAAGAACTTTATGGTTCCAGATAAAATTTTCTAGTTTTTATTCTATCCATTTAAGAAATTTGTGGCACCTTGATGGGGATGGGATTAAATTTATATATGGTTCTGGGTAGGATGGTTATTTTGACAATGTTAATTCTTCTTATCCAAGAGCATGGGCTATCTTTCCATTTCTTTGTATCTCTTTCTACTTCCTTGAAGTATGGATAGTTTTCAGTAAATAAGTCTTTCATTTCCTTTGTTAACTTTATTACTAAATACTTGATTTTTTATTAGTGATTTAATAATGATTGACAAGATTGATAAGAGGAGTACAATTCCATACAATTTCCACCAACAGAGTTCCGTATCCCCTCCCCTCCATTGGAAGGTTCCCTATTCTTTATCCCTGTGGGAATATGAACCAAAAAATCTTTATGAAGTGCCGAAGGTGGAAGGTCTAGCTTCTGTAATTGCTTCTCCACTGGACATGGGCATTGACAGGTCAATCCATACCCCCAGCCTATTTCTATCTTTCCCTAGTGGGGTAGAGCTCTGGAGAGGTGGGGTTCCTAGACACATTGGTGAGGTCATCTGCCCAGGGAAGTCAGGTTGGTGTCATGGTAGCATTTGCAACTTGGTAGCTGAAAAGTTTTAAGATAAAGCAGAAAATTTTGTTTAATAATCAGGAACCTAGAGATAAAAGTATAGCAGATGAAATTTGGGGTCTTCATGTTCAAAGGAGGTAGGAATATATATATATTCCAAGAGTCCCATGACTTTATTAGTTTGACTGAGCCCAACTGCTAACACGCAGGTGGGCTAGGAAGATGGTGTCAGAGTTGAGGATAAGACTAGAAAGCTAGATCAGGACAGAGAGAAGCTCCCAAATATGAGGAAATTATATAAATACTATTAACTATAGACTCCATTGATCTGACCTAGGGCCCATGTCTATTCATATTCAGCACAGAAGCCTGTGTAACCTCTGCATTACTGTAGGTCTAAGCTCACATCCTCTGGTCATAGTTAGGAACATTCTATGCTGCACTCATTTCAGGACCAGTCTTCCTCGAAGTGGCAGAGTGTGTTGATCCATCCAGCCTCCCTTGTGAGAGTGGGGCAATTTCTACCACTGTTCTACTTTGAGGACAATGTCCTGTGGAGGCCCACAAGATGGTTTATGATGTTGTTCCTTATAGAGATGTCCATTTATGATGGTAAGAGGGTTCTGTTAGAGGTCTAGGTCCATCATATCTATGTGAGAATCCCAGGATTCCCTGAGTAGGGCTCTGGATGATGGGGTGCCCTGGTAGTGACCAAAAGGGCCATGATTAAAATGTTCCTGTCTCTTGCCCTCATCCAATTTTTGTACTCCTTACTTTATCTGATATGGTTGGACTTAGAGTGATTGAGGGAAGTGAAATGGGGAGTAGGTGAGGAAGATACCTATTTCTAAGTAGAAAGCATTTAAGTACCTCATGTTTTCTTTTTTAGGTCTTTCTGCTTGCTTGCTGCACTTATTAAGTCACTGTAGACTATTGCGCACTTTTACTTTAAGGTATATATTTTCCCCCAATTTATAGATACATGTGCACATGTGCCCTATCTCACGGTCCTGGTCTATATATGATTTCTGTAACTTTGTTAGGAAGTGTGCCACTTCAGAAATGGAACTAAGGAGTCCTATGAGCTAGGAAAGGTCTCACCAGAGTATTGGAACTGGTGAGTTGCCACCGCAGGCCTGGCATCTCTGGAGACAGTCAAAGTGAAACATGTTGAGATGGTGCTGGTTGCATTGATTTGGTTGAGATCAGGAGATGCAGTATCAAATGATATGGATCAAGAGAAACATGAAGGAAAATGAGCAAAGCCCCAGAGGTTCCAAGACTGGGGAAACCCAGGTTTATAGAGAATGAGGAAAACTCCTTGCTGTCTTAGAGTTTAGGAAGGCAATAGGTAATTGTTATTATTATAACCAAGTGATTTGGGAACCTGATTTATTTTGAAAATTCCATGGTTAGGATTTACTGTACCATATAAGACCTTACTATGATTTGTGTCATTTAATGCTATTTACAAATAACTATATCTTATACACTGGCAAGACCAGTTACTTCTGGTTTCCTTGGGCTAAGATTATAGGTGACTTAATATTTCAAAAATAATTATTAGGAATTCATTAACAGTTTAAGCCCAAAGTTAAAATTCAGTTTACTCAATTGAAACCTTAAGTGCTTAGATTGAAGGAATATATAGTCAGAACTGAAGTCTAAGCATTAAAAAGCTCAAGACATTCGATCTATTTTTCTCCTCTCATATTGATTAAGTAATGATTTATAAAACTATAGGTTAATAAGAGTATATGTTAACACTATTCCCTCTACCAAAGGTCTGTGTCCCTATACCCCAACCAACTACAGTGGAGCAGAAAAATATACCTTTCCCCACACACAACCCCCAATTTTTATTTATTTATTTATTTTGCTGCTGTAGTAAAAGGAATCGATTTCTAGATGTCTTCCTCTTCTAGTTTAGTGTTTGCATGGAGGAATGCCACTTATTTTTGTATATTGATTTTCTAATCTGCCACATTACTATATTGTTGAATAATTTCCAGTTTTCTACTAGACTCCTTAGGATTTTCTATATATGCAGTCATATCATCTGCAGATAGTGACAGTTTGACTTCTTCTGTTTCAACCTAAATCCCTTTAATTCTTTTCTCTTGCCTTGTTGCTATCACTAGGACCTCCAATACTATGTTGAATATTAATGATGATAGGGGACGTATTTTAAAATGTTAACTTTAGTTAAAAAAAAACAATAGGGAGTCGGGCTGTAGCGCAGCGGGTTAAGCGCAGGTGGCGCAAAGCACAAGGACCAGCATAAGGATCCCGGTTCGAACCCCGGCTCCCCACCTGCAGGGGAGTCGCTTCACAGGCGGTGAAGCAGGTCTGCAGGTGTCTATCTTTCTCTCCTCTTCTCTGTCTTCCCCTCCTCTCTCCATTTCTCTCTGTCCTATCCAACAACGACAACAACAATAATAACTACAACAATAAAACAACAAGGGCAACAAAAGGGAATAAATAAATAAAATAAATATTAAAAAAAAGAAAATTAAAAAAATGTTTTTAAAAAAAAAACCAGTAATGTGTAATTTTTGCTAGTACCTGTAGCTCTACAAAAGATTAAATTTGAATGACAAAGTTACTGAGCCATTTGCTTCATAAGTTCAAGACAAGGGTCAAGGGAATATTGTCTTTTTTTTAATTTGAAATATTGATGTAATACAATGCTTGCTAACAGAATTAATGTTTGCAAGCATGAGTTTAGGTAGGTACATAGATAAGAACTTGTTTGTAATATTAAAGCAGGTAATGATTATGCTATATCTTTTCAATCCTGGGTAGTTAAGTTTACAAAATGATTAGTATCTCTGGTAAGGCAAGGGGTATTACAGTGTTTTAGGGAGAATAGATATCCAATGCAAAGGAGGAGATTAAGTCTTAAATCCAAGCTACTATAAGTCCAAGCTACTCTTAAGTCCAAGCTATTATAAATCTTGGGTCAAATATAGTAACGGTGTGTTAACTACCAGTTAAGTTGAAATTATTTAAAAAAAAAAAAAAGCAGTATTTCTCCAGTTTCTGGATTGTTCTCTTTGCTGTATAGTGCTAAATTTTAGATAAACAGTAAAGTGTGCTTTTTTTAAATGATTTTTTTTTTTCTTATTCAGATGAAAGATCTCCAGCTGCTCAATATGTAGACCTGCTGCTAAATCCAGAGCGTTATACTGGCTACAAAGGTTCCTCTGCATGGAGAGTGTGGAATAGCATCTATGAAGAAAACTGTTTCAAGTAATGAGGGGGGGTAGGGGAAGGAGGTGGGAGGAAATGTGGGAGAGGGAAATAGTTGTTTGTGTTGGGGGGGGATTATATTATTGTAAAACCAGAAGCTGAAAGATAGCTCACCTGGTAAGGTGTATATCTTGCACACACACACAGTCCAGGTTTGAACCCTAACACTATCTGGAAGTTCCATGGCACTTGGGAAAGCTCTAGGCTGTGGTTTCTCTACCTACCCCTCCCCAGCCTCTGTCACTCTTTCTAAATTTAAAGAATAAGAAAGTTGGGCTGGGGGGACAGTATAATGGCTATGCAAAAGACTTTCATGCCTAAGGCTCTTAGATCTCAGATTCAGTCCCCAGAATTACCATAAACCAGAGCTGGAGCAGTGCTCTGGTCTCTCTCTCTTTGTTTCTTCCTCTCTCTATCTCACTTTCATTAAAATAAATAAAAACACATTTAAAAAAATAAATAAGTTAACCTGGAGTCAGTGAAATAGTTGATGTATGTTCCTCAAACCCCCCCCCCAAAATGATAAATTAAAAGTTAGACTGTTTTATGTCTGAGTTTTATATTTTCTCTTTCAGGCCTCGATCCGTTTATCGTCCTCTAAATCCTCTTGCACCTAGCAGAGGTGGGTTTTCACATTATTTTTTTGTGCATTGCGAGATTTGAAAAATGACTTTAAACTTTACTAAAGAGAGAAAAATATTTTAACTATTTATTTTGCTTAATTTGAGTGCCCAGGAGTTTAAAGTTTGTTGTTAAGTTTCAAAATTTCTACATGTCTTATACAACTTCTATCATTTACTGAGTATCTGGCATGTGCTAAGTATTAAACTAGGAATTTTGCGTAAAACAAATTAGGACGTATGAATAACTCATATAGCAGGAACTCTTAAAAATCTGGATGCCCAACCCCATACCAGTCAAGTCAGAATCTTTGAAGTTAGGGCTCAGGTATTGATATCGTTTCAGCTCTCCAAATTATTCCAGTTTGCAGCCAAATTTGAGAGCCAACTGTTTATAAAGTGCTTTTCAAACTTCAGTTCGAATACAAATTACCTGGGAACCTTATTAAAAGTATATATTCTATTTCTGTAGGTCTCGGGTGAAGTCCAAGATTCCAAACAACTCCTAAATGAGCCCCAGGGTCGTTATCTCATACCATAATTTGAGTAATTAGGATGTAGACACATTTCAGAAAATTAGCTTGCTTAAATTGGGTTCCTTTAAACTTGCAGCATCCAAGAAGGTAGTCTTTGGCACTAGAACTTATTAGTCCATGAAATGTGATTAATGTAAAAATAGATTTTATATTTTACTTAATTTTAGTGTACTTAGAAACTGAAGCAGTAATGTCATGCCACTGAAGAGAACTTTATTTTGGTAGAACTAATTTAAGTCTTGCATCACATGACGTAGCTTTTGTATTCTAATTCATGTATTACTTTTTTAATGTGGCTATTAGAAGAAATTAAATGGCATGTATTTGGCTTCGTATTTCTATGTTATAACATTGATCAGGACAATAGAGGTTACATAATATAAAACTATTGGGCAAATCTGAGCCCAATTCTGTGATTTTTTTTTTTATCATCTCCAGAGATCACTCTAGGCTGACTTTTTTTTCCCCCTCTTTTGTTTCCCATTGTTGTTGTTGCTGTTGTTGTTGTTGGATAGGACAGAGAGAAATTGAGAGAGGATGGGAAGATGGGGAGAGAAAGATGAGACACTCGGAGACCTGCTTCACTGCTTGTGAAGCAAAACCCCTGCAGGTGGGGAGCTGGGGGCTTGAACCAGGATCCTTACACCAGCCCTTGCACTTTCCACCATGTGTGCTTAACCTGCTGCACTACCACCCAGCCCCCACAGCTGACTTTTTCATATAGAAACAGAAGTAGAGGTGTATGAGGGGAAGGTGTGGGAGGAGAGACCACAGTACCAAAGCTTTCTTCAGTACAGTGGGAGCTGGGCCTGAATATGGCTCACCAGGCAAACACACTATCCAAGTGAGCTATTTTGCATTCTCATATCTTCTTTAGACTATTATCAACTTAAGGTACTGAATTTCTTAGTGTACTTTCCTCGTGCCTTTAGATATCTTTAAGAACCAAAGAGATTGGTTGGATGAGTGACTGCTCTTAAATGTTCTTTCTATCATAATGTGGCAAATATTATTCCAAAAAATTCTTTAGAAACTTCCTAAAGAAGGGAGTTGGGTCACGGTAAAATAGTATACATGGCTTCTTATCCTTTATCTCTTTTACTACTTTTTTCATCATTTTATTGGTGGGGGCTTATAATTTACAGCACAGTTGTTGACACATGGGTACAGTTTTTTTTTTTATCTCCCCATGATAGGTGTCTGCAGAACACTCTCCCTCCAACTTAGATCCTTTTCCACCAAAGTCCCCCTACCAACCTCCCTTCTCCTTCTCTGACCATCTTCCCCAGAAACTTTGCTTTGGTGTAATACACCAAACCCAGTCTGAGTTTTACTTTGTGTTTTCCCTTTCTGTCCTTGGTTAAGTTCCACCTGTAAGTGATACTCATCTGGTATTCATCCTTCTGTTTCTGGCTTTTTTCACTTAACATGATTGTTTCACGCACCATTCCATATAAGATGAAGAAGGTGTATTCATCATTCTTAATAGCTTAGTAGCATTCCATTGTGTGTGTGTATGTGTATTTACATCTCTCTCTCTCTCCATATATATATACAATTTTCTTAGCCACTTATCTGTCACTGGACACCTGGCTTCCAAGTTTGGGTTATTACAAATTGTGCTACTATGAACATTGGTGTACATAGATCTCTTTGGGTGGGTGTATTTGCTTCCTTTGGATATGTGCCCAGGAGAGGAGTTGCTGGGTCATAGGGTAGGCCCACTCCTAGCATTCTGAGCATTCTTCAGAATGTTCTTCACAAGGTTTGCACCAATTTACATTCCCACGTGCAATGCAGGAGGGTTCCTTTATCCCCACATCTGCTCCAACGTTTATTGTTACTGCCCTTTCTAATTAAGACGTTCTCACAGAGTGAAATGGTATTTCATTATTGTCTTTATTTGCATTTCTCTTTTACTACTTTTACCTCATTGACTGAAATGTCTGAGAATATGAGGAAGATTCAGTATCTGATGGTAGAGGGGGGAATGATACCCAAACATCTGATACACGAAGATAGGAAACTATGCTTATGGACAACAGCTGTTTGAAAACCATGATTTATCCCAACAAAATCACTGGGAAATTTTGTTACTTATAAAGTTATCACTTGGGGAGTCAGGCAGTAGTACAGCAGGTTAAGCGTACATGGCATGAAGCACAAGGACCAGCCTAAGGATCCCGATTCAAGCCCCTGGCTCCCTACCAGTGGTGAAGCAGGTCTGTAGGTATCTTATTTTTCTCTCCCCCTCTGTCTTCCCCTCCTCTCTCCATTTCTCTCTATCATATCCAACAATGATGACATTAATAACAACAACAATAATAACCACAACAACAATAAAAAAGCAGGAGCAACAAAAGGGAAAATAAATAATTTTTTTTTCCTCCTCCAGGGTTATTGCTGGGCTCGGTGCCTGCACCATGAATCCACCGCTCCTGGAGGCCATTTTTTCCCCCTTTTGTTGCCCTTGTTGTAGCTTCATTGTGGTTATTATTATTGCCCTTGTTGACGCAATTCGTTGTTGGATAGGACAGAGAGAAATGGAGAGAGGAGGGGAAGACAGAGGGGGAGAGAAAGATAGACACCTGCAGACCTGTTTCACCACCTGTGAAGTGACTCCCCTGCAGGTGGGGAGCTGGGGGCTCTAACCAGGATCCTTACGCCGGTCCCTGCGCTTTGCACCACATGCGCTTAACCCACTGCGCCACCGCCCGACCCCCAATAAATAAATATTTTAAAAGTATCACTTGAGACAGAAAGAGACACAAGTTACAGCACCACTCCATTACCATTATAGTATGGGGATTAAACCTGGAACCTTGGCATCCAGGTTTAATGCTTTACCAGTTGAACTATTTCCCTGTCTACTACCTCGTAACTTTCTATTTTCAATTTAAGTGTTTTTATTACATGAAGTGTTTTTGTTTTTTTTCCCCTCCAGGGTTATTGAGAAGTTGTACCCCTCTTATCCTATGGTTTTGTCAATGTTTCCTTTTAATAAATAAAATAAAATAAGAAGCAATAGAGACTTATAAAGAGCATGTTTCTGGAAGATTTCCTCTCTTTTCTAAACAGTGCAGAATATTTTATAGAATATTTCAATATTATCTGTTATAGACTATTTTAATTTTAGTGTTATGTTTTGATAAAAAAAATTAGAGAAATATATAAAGGTATACTTACTTTCCATAAGATGAGACATTTTCCTACTCAATTTTTGAAGGCTAATTATAAATTTAGTGCCATTATTAAGTTGGGTAATTAAAATTCCCAAATTATTTGATTTCATGAACATGAATAAATTTAGTAGATAAAAGTTAAGAGAAAAAAGGAGTAAGGGAAGTGACCATATGTATTAATTATGAACTCCAGCGACCTTTGATTTTATTTATATTCTGATTTTGTTTAGTATATAATACATAAAGATCTCACACTCCTTATTATTTCTTTATTTATTTTCCCTTTTTGTTGCCTTTGGGGTTTTAACATTGTTGTGGTTATTGATGTCGTTGTTGTTGGATAGGACAGAGAGAAATGGGAGAGGAGGGGAAGACTGAGAAGGGAGAGAAAGATAGACACCTGCAGACCTGCTTCACCTCTTCTGAAGCGACTTCCCTGCAGGTGGGGAGCCAGGGCTCAAACCGGGATCCTTACGCCGGTCCTTGCTCTTTGCGCCACGTGCGCTGAACCTGTTGTGACACAGCCCAACTCCCTATTATTTCTCATAAGAAAACTTAAATTGGCCAGGCAGTAGCACACTTGGTTAAGCGCACATACTACAGTGTGCAAGGATCCAGGTTCAAACTCCTGGTCCCCACCTGCAGGGGGAAAACTTCACGAGTGGTAAAGCAGGACAACAGGTGTCTCTCTGTCTGTCTCTCTCTCTATTGCCCCCCCTCCCCTCTCAATCTCTATCCAATAATAAATGAAAAATTGAAAACTTAGTAGTAGGATGACTAAACACTGAGCATGGTATACTTAATAGTTTAACACATAGTATTCTTTTTTTTTTTTTTTTTTGTATTTCATTGGTATTTATTTATATCAAAGCACTACTCAGTTCTTGGCATGGTGTAGTGCTAGGGATTGAATGTGGGACCATGGAACCTTGAAAATATTTTGCAAAGCCGTTATGCTATTTTCCCATCAACCCACTGAATTTTTTTTAATTTTTATTTATAAAAAGGAAACATTGGGCGGAGGGTAGATAGCATAATGGTTATGCAAAGAGGCTCTCATGCCTGAGGTTCCAACATCCCAGGTTCAATCCCCTGCACCACCATAAGCCAGAACTGAACAGTGTTCTGGTAAAAAATAAATAAATAAAAATTAAAAATAAAATCAAAAAAAGAAAACACTGACAAAAATCATAGAATAAGAGGGGTACAACTCCACACAATTCCCACCACCAGAACTCCGTATCCCATCACCTCCCCTGATAGCTTTCCTATTCTTTATCCCTCTGGGAGCATAGACCAAGGAACATTATGGGGTGCAAAAGGTGGAAGGTTTGGCTTCTGTAATTGCTTCCCTGCTGAACATGGGCATTGACAGGTTGATCCATATTCCCAGCCTGCCTTTCTCTTTCCCTAGTAGGGTGGGGCTCTGGGGAAGCAGGGCTCCAGGACACATGGTGGGGTTGTCTGCCCAGGGAAGTCCGGTTGGCATCATGGTAGCATTTGGAACCTGGTGGCTGAAAGAAGAGTTAACATATAAAGCCAAAAAAAATGTTGACTAATCATGAACCTAAAGGCTGGAATAGTTAAGATGAAAATTGGGGGGTGGTCTCTATTTTGTAGATAGTTAGTAGGCCTATTTTAGTTACATTCCAAAGGGACCATGGCTATACTAGTGTTTGTTTGTTTGTTTGTTTGTTTTCTGAGCCTAACATCTGATATGCAGGTGGATCCAAGTTAGTGTGTGGAGATGATGTCATGGCTGGAAAAAGGGCCAGAAAGTGTGCAGTGAGTCAGTATATGCAGCAAGCAAGTAGAAAAACCTAAAAAGACACCATAAAGTTCATAATGAAATAGTGCCTATTTAGACTTAGATACTCTACTCTCCTACTTCCTATTACACTTCCCTCAGTCACTCCAAAGCTATCCTTATCAAAGTAAGGACTATAAAAGCTGAATAAGGGCAAGAGACTAGCATACTTTAACAATGACTCTTCAGTCACTATCAGGCCACCCCATCAGCTGGGGCCCTATTCTGGGAGTCCTGAGATTCCCAAACAGATATGATAGGCCTAGACCTCAAATAAATCTCTCTCTCCATTGTTACTGGTCATCTCTGTCAGGAACAACAAAATAGACCCTTTGTGGGCCCCCATAGGACCTTGCCCTCAACGTGGATCAACAACGGTAGAGAATGTTCCATCCTCCGAAGGGAGGCTGGACAACATACTCTATCTTCCACCTGAGGAAGATGGGTTCTGAAATTGGGGCAGCTTGGAACGTTCCTACTCATGACTACGGAATGTGAGCTCAGATCTACAGGGATGCAGAGGTCACATAGGCTCCTAAGCTGAATTTGGGCCCTGATCAGATCAAATCAATGGGGCTTATAGTCAACAATACTTATACCCCTTTCTCATATATGAGAACTACTCTCTTCCCTGATCCAGTATTCTTTTTCTTTACCAGAGCACTTCTCAGCTCTGGCTACTGGTGGTGTGGGGGATTGAAGCTGGAACCTCAGAGCCTCAGGCATGAGAGCCTTTTTGCATAATCGTTATGCTGTTTCTCACACCTACACATTATAATAAATACTGGAATATGAACTGCATATGTTGTTTTCTAAAATTCTATTACTTTCTTTTCCAGGGGAAGATGATGGTGAGTTAAAACTCCTGTGCTTTTGCTTCAAGTGTAGCAGTGTTAATGACGGATGTTAAATAAAATGTTCCTTCTGTTCGTCTTTCTCTATTAGACAAAAAAAAAAAAAAAAATTCAACCTATTTTTTCCAGAAAATAGCTACCAATGAATGGCAACTAAAACACATGAATATTATAATAACTAAAATTATCCTATATTCAAAAATATATAAAGACCTTTTAACTTAAATGTTTAGTATAAAGGCAAGAATTACATTCTGAGTTGCCCATTTTCTGATTATTGTAATCTGCTTGAAATGTATCAAAGTAATGAGAACTTACAATACCTTTACCAAATAATTTGTCCAATGACTATTCTGTCTTTGACTCTGAAATTTTTGGCACTGGTTTTTATTGTAACTTATTCTGATTGCTAATGATTTATCAATGTTACTATATAAGTTCCTGAATAAATATAGATCAAACTATGGCCAAAAAAAAAAACCCTAAAATGATTATTTAAAGTAGATGTTTACTTAAGCTTTGTTCAAGGACAGTGTGATTGGTGTTGCTCAGGAAAGAAAGATGTATAAAGCATGATGCTTTTACTCTGGGAACTGACAAATGTGGATATAATGACAGGCACTATGCATACATGATTTTTAAAAATATTTGTTTACTGTTTGTTTACTGGACAGACATAGAGTAATTGAGAGGGAAGGAAGAGACAGACATAGCTGCAGTGCTGCTCTACTAATCATGAAGCTTCCTCTTTGCAAGTGGGAACCAGGAGCTTGAACCTGGGTCCTTACACATTGTAACATGCTCATCCCCACATGGAGTGATTTTTTTTAAGTACTATATACATAGTATAAACAAAAGTTGATACGTAATTCTTTAGAGATGGAAAAAATTATCTTACTGAAATTGCCTACTAGAGAAGACATTTAAGATGAATTTTGAATAATAGGGCAGATTTAGATCAATAAAGTTGCATAGTATGTACCATTTAGAAGAAATAATATAAACCAAGAAACTGAGAGAGAAAAAAAAAAATCAAGCATGAGGCCCTATAAAAAAAAGTAGGAAAGATATAGGATTAGTTTAAATTGGAGAATTGATGCAAGATAGATTATTGAGGACCTTGGGAATAAAACTTTTTCTATTAGGAGGTGAAAGTTTCTAAATAAGTAAGATAATGATGAGTGGTCCTTAGTATGAGTATATACAAAAATGCTGAAGTCCATTGACTAAATACATTTGTGTTTTGCAAAATGAATGTGAAACCTCATTGGGAAAATTTTTATTTGCTTGTTTGTTTGTTTGTTTGTTTGTGAGAAAGACAGAGAAAGAACCATACATTACTCTGGCACATGTGTTGCCAGGGATCAAACTCAGGACCTCATGCTTGAGAGCCAAATGCTTTATCCAGTGTGCCACAGCCTGGACTACCGGAAAATAATTTCCTACCATCTATTGTACCCTAGACTCCTTGCTTGACTTATCTATATGTTGAGTTTCTTTGTATTATGCTTTAGTTGCTCAAGGAAAACAAAATATGGATAAGTGATTTAGAGAGTGCTTGAGCAATTTTGAGCTTCTTTAACTGTTTTTTTAATTCAAAAGAATATTAATGAACTAGAAATAGTTTTTATAACACTACTACACAGATAAATCGGGACCTTCTATCTTTAGTCATTAATTTTTCTGAAGAATCATTTTAAAAATTAAGAGTTTTAAAATACTAATTTTTATTATATCTTGGAACTTTCTAGTCTTAGATAATTGATGAAATATATCTATTTCTATAGGTTCAAGACAAGTAAGATAATTTGACTTTTATATTATAATTTACTGGGAATTTTTCCTGAAATTTAAGAGTGCAGTGATTGTCATAAAAATGAATTTAAGAATTCTAGTTAGATCTATGCAGTATTTTGACTTTTTTTTTTCTCAAAAGTATTATTAATCAAAAAAGAATATTCCCCAAAAGTGATTTGTTGGGACATTGTTTTCTGGAACCATATGTTTATTTTTACTTCAAATGAAGCAGTGGGTACTTCTAGAGATAGAAATAAGAAAATCTATCACAGGAAACATTTACAGGCATAATTAATTCTTATATATAAATGATGATTTTATTTTAACTCAGTTTTTTTGGTGTGGTTGTTTTTTAGGTGAATCATTCTACACATGGCTAGAAGGTAAACTTAATGCCTCCATTCTAAATTTATTGACTTCTTGTAAAAATATTGACTAATTTAATACATTTTTATACATTTTAGGATTCACTACCCTGACAGCTAAAATTGGTTTTGTTTGAAAGTTAGTACCATATTTTAAGTTACTGTATTTTGTAATAAAATAATAGACATTTTTATATTAGTCAAAAACTGGCATAACAAAAATTTACCAAACAGATAATATCATCTGTCCCCATCCAAAATTTTCTAGTAACCATTGTGTTAGTCTATTTTTTTTTTTAAGTAGATGCGTTCTTTTGGAAAGGAATTACTGTAGTGCAGAGGCTCAACCAAGATCTCATACATGAAAGGTGTGTGCTCTCTATTGGGTGAGCTATCTCCCAGTCCTGTATCCATATATTTTCTAGTGTCAAAAAATACACAGTGTTACTAATGGAATTCTGAAATGTTCTAGGACTTTAACAACTTCTGCTAATTACTGGATATATGATCCTTTTTAAAAATTTACCAAATTGCCATTAAGTAATGAAACCAACTTATAGAGAAACAAGTTGAATCATCTAGGAAAATGATATTTCACAGATAAAACCTTATAGGAACTCTGAAAAGATAAACTAATAGTTTGTTCTACTTTATTTTTGTTATTTGTCCATGTTGTGAACATGGTTTGGTTTGGCTTTTGGTGAACTGTGTGCATGTTTTGGTCATTAGTAGAGTGATGGACATGATTGATGTGTAGATACTGCTAAGAGTTTTTTTTTTTTTAATTTCTTTATTGGGGGATTAATGTTTCACAGTCGACAGTAAATACAATAGTTTGTACTTGCATAACATTTCTCAGTTTTCCAGACAACAATACAACCCCCACTAGGTCCTCTGCCATCCTGTTCCAGGACCTGAACTCCAGCCCCACCACCCCCACCCACCCCAGAGTCTTTTACTTTGGTGCAATACTCCAACTACAGTCCAAGTTCTTTCTCTCTCTGCCTATCTTTCTCATGAATAAATAAATAAACACTTTAAAAAGAAGAAAAAAAAAAACCTGACCCTCATGGCATTGAAGGATGCTTCAGTGCTGTGGTCCATCTTTCTCTCTCTCTTTCTCTCTCTCTCTGACAAAACAAGTAAACATTAAAAATAAGCTTTGTTCTATAGCTACAAGTTGTGGAAGTATTAAGTGGTTAGAGATTCTGCATATTAATAATGGAGAATGAGAATGAAATTTATGGGTAATATTATACTATGTCATCAGCCTTCTAGTACCCAGGGAAGTAGTTCAGTGATAAGAGCATGTGCCTTGGGTGTATGGGGTCCTGAGTGTTATCACTGTAGTTACATTAAAAACAGTCAGAAACAAAGTGAAGTTTACCTTTCAGTCTCAATGACAAAAAATATAGAATATCATAAATGGTGATATGATGCTCTATTTAGTCTCTTTCACTAAAAAAAAAAATCATTTCTCTGTATCCTCCTGATGGTGTTTCTGAATATTGACAATATTTCCAAAAATCATTTGTACTTTGTAGGCAGTGATTCAAATTCAGTTTCTTCATCTGAGATGAGAAAATGGCAATACTCATATAACTGAAGTTATTCTGAGTATAAATGAAACTTGTAAAAATAAGTATAGTGTTCAAATGCCAAATAATACTGTTATATCAGCCTTTTTATAAAAAACACTTTTTTTTAATTTAGAAAGGAGACATTAACAAAACCTTAGGATAGGAGGGGAAGAAACACTCTTAACACTGATGTCCTATAACTTGGTTTCTAGAAATGAACTTGAATGAAATTAAATCCAAAAGAGAAAGAAGAGAACTTTTTTTCTTAATTGAGGAGTTACATTTTGCTCTTTATTATTCAAAGTAGAAGTTGGTGAATTTTGCCTATGTACATCAGCATTTGCAAATACAAATTAGGGTCTGAGTGAAGGCTTCCGCTCCTAGAGCAGTAATTAGAGTAATCAGGCCCTATCATCAGACTACAGAGTGAGAAATTCTAGCAATTTCCTGCTAGAATTGCATTTCTTGTTGGCACACTTGTTGGCTAGCATTGCATTTCTTGTTGGCACACTCAGTGGGTACATCTTTTATAATTATCATTTTTCTTGAAGTTATATAATTATCACAGTTTGTAGAAGTCTGTTTCCTCACAGTGCACATTCCTAACTCGCCACCCATTTTTACCAGTAAGGTAAGAGTTTGTTAGCTCTAACAACTTTCTTTTCTTTCTTTTTTTTTTTTTTCCCTCCAGGGTTATTGCTGGGCTCATTACCCACACCATGAATCCACCAATCCTGGAGGCCATTTTTTCCCCCTTTTGTTGCCCTTGTTGTAGCCTCGTGGTTATTATTATTACCGTTGTTGATGTTGTTCGTTGTTGGATAGGACAGAGAGAAATGGTGAGAGGAGGGGAAGACACAGAGGGGGAGAGGAACATAGACACCTGCAGACCTGCTTCACTGCCCGTGAAGCGACTCCTCTGCAGGTGGGGAGCCTGGGGCTCGAACCGGGATCCTTATGCCAGTCCTTGCGCTTTGCGCCACGTGTGCTTAACCCACTGCGGCACCGCCCGACCCCCTACTCTAAAAACTTTCTTTCATATCTCTAAAGACACAGCTCACTTACATTTAGCATGTAACCTTTGTTAACTCTTCACTCTTTCAGATTTTTATTAAAGACTGTAAAATTAGCATAGTGTGGTGTATTGCTCCAAAGTAAAGGACTCTGGGTAGGGAGAGTGTTTAAGTCCTAGAACATGATGGCAGAGGAGGACCTAGATGGGGGTTAGACTGTTATGTGGAAAACTGAAAAGTATTACACATGTACAAACTACTGTATTTTACTATTAACTATAAACCTTTTATCCTTCCAATAAAGGAAGAAAGTTAGTATATTTATAAAAAGAAAACAAAACCATAGGTAAGAGGGGTACAACTCCACTCAATTCCCACCATCAGAACTTCATATCTCATCCTCTCTCCATAGCTTTCCTATTCTTTAACCCTCTGGGAGTATGAACCCAAGATCATTGTGAGATGCAGAAGGTGGAAGGTCTGGCTTCTGTAGTTGCTTCCCCAGTGAACATGGCATTGACAGGTTGATCCAAACTCCCAGCCTGCCTCTCTTTTTTCCTAGTGGGGTGGGACTCTGGGGACTCAGAGCTCCAGGACACACTGGTGGGGTTGTCTGTCCATTAAAATAAAAAAAGGAGGAGGGAGAGAAGGAGGAGGAAGAGGAAGAGGAAGAAAAGGAGGAAGAGGAAGAAGAGGAGGAAGAGGAAGAAGAGGAGGAGAAAGAGGAAGAAGGGGAGGAGGAAGAGGAGGAGGAGGAGGAAGAATGAAATAAAATAACATGTCCATCAAAAAAATTTTAGTATAGTGCTTCAGTGGTACAGAAACATATATAGCCAGTCTCAATAAATACATATTTTATTACAAAAAATTTATTGGCTTTGCAAATTAATACTGCCTGCTAGTTTTTCATGTCTCATTTAAAAATGGCATATTGATTTTCATGATTTCAACTTGACAATTTTTCCTTCTCTGGTCTTCAGAAATTTTACTGGATATAAATATAAAGTCAGTAATTTTTTTCTTCAATTTATTCACATTGTTTCTAGAGCAGGCTACTGTAAATATTCAAAATTAGCTGTATGTTTTCAGGAGTCATATAATTTTAGGAGGAAGCTGCAAAGTGAAAATTACCTTTCAGTCTCCACCCGTGACAAAAAATTCTTAGCAAGAATTCCAAATTAGGGAGTAAGATCTTAAAATGATTTATCCTAATAGAAGCTACTTACTTCATAGTCACCTCTTATGGACTATAGCAGAAAGTACACTGAAGATCTAAAAATACTTTTGAAAACTTACAATATAATCCACATACCAATATAACTCAAAACTTCTCTCAGTTTAAATATGAGGTTATTTCTCAGTTCCTACTTATTTAAGGTAGTTTCCACACTTTTTAATATTTTCTTTTCAAAATTCCTCTCAAGATTGTTTTCTAAAACTTGTTCTATGCAGACTGGAAGAAAATTCATAATAAAATTTTCCCTCTTAATATTTCTTAAATTTGGTGATATTGCATTACTGTATTATGTTTGATGAATTAATTATACTCACAAAGCACATTATTCTTTTTTCTCTGTTCTATTGTATTTAGTAAGTTATTAGTAGTTTACAAGATTATAAGATTACAGAGGTATAATTCCATACCACACCCACCACCAAAATGCTGTGTTCCCCACCCCACCCACAGCAAAGCTACTATAGTTCTCACAAAGTCTTAAAGGCATTTTGGCTGCTTTTCCCCTCTAAGTTCATGTTTCAGTTCTCTACATTCTTAGAATAAGAGAAGAAAATTTGAAATAAAGATATGTGTAGGATATAGTAGAATTACCTTGACTTTTGTCTTTTGTTTACTTGTTTTATTTTCTATTTCAATCACATTGAATGTATGTTAATATTTTACATATTTCCTGAAAATTACTTCTTTTTTTCTTTTAACCTCTGTTTTGAGCAAAAGCCTGTGTAGACTAAGGCTACTTAAAATAATTTTCCGTGGTCCAGAAGATGGTGCAGTGGATAAAGTGTTATACTCTCAAGCATAAGGTCCCGAGTTCAGTCCCCAGCAACACATGTACCAGGGTGATGTCAGGTTCTTTCTCTCTCCTGCTACCTTTCTCATTAATAAATAAGTAAAATCTTTAAAAAATAATAATAATTTTCCAACACATTCTCAAGCATCATATAATATTCTACCCACATAGTTAATGCTAATTAATCAACATATATTTACTAGTTTAAATTCCTGGATGTTTGTCCAAGTTTAGGCTCTTTACAACATATAGTTGAATATAATTATAAAATTCCAGAATGGAGAATTTAAAAGACACAATAAAGATTTCAAGGAAGAAGGAGTACAGAATTTAATCATCTTCCTTCACTATTAAGGAAAATTCAAGTAAGAACATTTAAAGCATAGAAAAGGATAAATATTCATTCTTAAGTCAAAGCAATGAGTTTATAAATACATTTTGTCTTGGTAAATTCTTAAGCTTAAACCATGAAAAATCTGTACCTTTTTCAGTAACATGGCAACTTGCCAAGTATGTTCATACTATTTGAACCTCCAGTATCCCAAACCTTTCCTATGATGTCTGAATTACTATATATAGTTCAGTCATTATGAAGTCAGAATCTTAATTTATCATCTTGTGAATTTTTATCTGATTACTTTATATTATTCCTTGATTTAATTTTTAATTTTTTTCCACCTCCAGGGTTATCCTTGGTGCTTAGTGCCAGCAATGTGAATCCACTGCTCCTGGAGACCATTTTCCATTTTATCGGATAAGACAGAGAGAAATTGAGAGTGGAGGTGGAGAAACATAGACACCTGCAGACCTGCTTGTGAAGCATTCCCCCTGCAGGTGGAGAACCAGGGGTTCAAATTGGGTCCTTATGCAAGTCCTTTTGCTTCATACTATGTGTGCTTAACCCAGTGCACCACTGCCCAGCCCCAAATTTCTTTTATAGACTTATTTACTCATCTAGTAAGAGAGAGAAGGAATCAGGATATCACTCCAGCACAGAATATGTGATGCTGGTGATTAAACTTGGGGGACCTCTCACTTTCAAGTCCTGTACTCTACCACTAAGCCAACTTCCCAACTTCTTCATGTCCCTGAATCATAACTTTTTAGAAGAACTTTATCATTTATTTTTTATTTATAAAATGGAAATATTGACAAGACTATAGAATAAGAGGGGAACATTTCCACACGGTTCCCACCACAATTGGAAATCTATATTCAATCCCCTCCCTTGATAGCTTACTATTCTTTATCCCTCTGGGAGTCTGGACCTAGGATCATTATGGAGTGCAGAAGGTGGGAGGTCTGGCTTCTGTAATTGTTTCCCCACTAAAAATGGATGTTGGCAAGTTGATCCATGCTCCAAATCTTTCTCTTTCCTTAATGGGGCAGGGGTCTGGGGAGGCAGAGCTGCAGGACACATTGATAGGGTCATCTGCCCAAGTAAGTCAGGTTGGTATCATGGTAGCATCTGGAACCTGGTGGCTGAAGAAGAGTTAAGATATAAAGCAGGGGCCAGGTGGTGGTGCACCTGGTTAAGTGCACACATTGCTGTGCACAGGGACCCAGGTTCAAGCCCCTGATCACCAACTACAGGGGGAAAGCTTCACTAGTGGTGAAGCAGGGCTGTAGGTCGGCATCTCTCTCTCTCTCTCTCTCTCCCTCTCCCTATTTCTCTCTTTGTCCAATAATAAGTAAATAGAGATTTAAAATATTTTTCTAAAAAACTTGCTAGAATTAGAGCTTGGGACTGCACTCTGAGCAGCGCTTTAGCTGTGTGTGTAGTCACTGGCAGGCGAATAAAAAATAATAATCACCTTATATTTAAAAAAGATATAAAGTAGGACAAATTGTTGACTAGTCATGAGCCTAAAGGCAAGAATATTGCAGGTGAAGATTTGGGGTCTCCGTTTTGGAAAAAGCTAGTAGGTTTATTTTAGGTATATTCTAAGGGGTCCATGGCTTTACTAGTTTTTGCCTGAGCCTGACATCTGATATGCAAGTGGACCCAAGTTATTGTCTGGGGAGATAGTGTCATAGTTGGAAAAAGGACTAGAAAACTGGATCAAGGAAGAGAATATCTCCCAAATATGGGGAAAGTGTATAAATGTTAACTGAGGACTTTATTATTTAATAAGAGGGACCATAGCTCTGCTCAGCTCTGACTTTTTTGGGGTCTCAGAGCCTCAGGCATAAATATTTTATGTAACCATTATGGTATCTCCTCATCCCTGAATTCTAACTTTTAAAATAAGTTTATGCATTGAATCTTCTTATATAATAGAACATTTTATTTGAGTTATAACTGAAAAAACTAGTCTCAGGTATATGCAGTGTAATGATTCAAAATTACATGTATTTTGTTTGATTACCTTGAAGATTAGTCACAATAGTTAATGAAATTTTTCTTGCAGTGAGAACTCTTCAGATCTACCTTTTTAGCAACTTTCAAACATTCAGGGTTATTATTAGCTATAGTCTCCATGCTATACATTATGTCCCTGTTACTTATTTTGTAACTATAAGTTTATTCCTATAACTTTTGTTTTATTTTAAGGAATTCACATATATATGAGATCATAAAATATTTTCTAATGTTGTCTAGCATAGTCATCTTATGTTCATCCACATTATCATCAATGACAGGATACTTTATGGCCAAATAATACTCCATTGTGGTTTATGTATATGTATATACACTTACATTTTCTTTATATATTCATCTGCTAGTGAACACTTAGATATCTGTTTTTACCACCTGGTTATTATAAATAAAGATACAATGGACATCAGTATAATGTATATATTTTTAGTTTAATATTCGCATTTTCCTCAAATAAAATACCTAGGAATAGAATTATTTAGTGGGGTTTTTTGTTGTTGTTGTTGTTTTTGCTTTTTACCAGAGCATTGGCAAACGCTAGAAGAAGAATCAGAGCATTGATCAGCTCTGGTTTATGGTGGCAGGGGATTGAACCTGGGACTTCCGGAGCCTCAGGCATGAGGATCTTTTAGCATAACCATTATGCTATCTACCCCTGCCCTATTTTTTAAATTTTTATTAGTGATTTAATATTGATTTACAAGATTTTGAGATAACGGGTATAATTGCATTTGATTCCCACTGCCAGAGCTCTGCCTCCCCTTTCTCTCCATCAGAAGAATATGCAGTAATTTTCCCAAAGTCACAGGCATGGATTGACTATTATTTCTGTAATTATCTACTTATATATATTTGCCCATTTTGTCTATGGTCCTGCCTTTTCTTCCTTTCTAAGTCACACCTAACACTTGTTACTACTTCCAATTGTCCTTCCTTTTTTCCTCTTCTCTCTTCGGGTCCCAATGGAATAGAAGTTCAAAGTCCTCTGGTCATCCTCCCTTAACATTTCCTCCCCTTGAGAGGTATGGACCAAAATTCTCTATGGGGTTCAGGAGGTGGGAGTTCTTACTTTTGTAATTGCTTCTCTGCTGGATATTGGTGGTTCTATGTTTAATTTTTGGTATCTTCCATACTGTTTTCCATACTGACAGCAGTAATGTATAGTCTCACTAGCCATGCACAAATGTTCCCTTTTCTCCACATCCTAGCCAACACTTGTTATTTCTTGTCTATTTTATAATAGCTATTCAACCATATGTATGGTAATATCTCATTTGGGCTTTGATTTACAAGTTCCTGATTAGTGTTGGTGAGCATGAGCATCTTTATGAATTTTTGTGATTCAGTGTTTAATTTCTTTTTCAATATTTTTCTGAATAGGTTTATGTCTGGAGAAAAGAGTCTTCTATAAACTCATATCAGGACTTCATGCTAGTATCAATATACATCTGTGTGCAAATTATCTTTTGGAAGGTAATCATAGTTTAGTAGAGATTTTGTTTTCTAAAATATAAAATTTTGGAGTGATATATTTTCTTGTTCAAGAAAAAAAATCTACTTATTAAAAATTTTTTTTTCTCTTTCTCTCTCTCTTTAGAAACTTGGGGTAAACCTAGTTGGGGACCTAATATCAAAGAATTTAAACGGCGCTTCGACCCAGTGGAAACCAAGGGAGAAGGTCCAAGAAGACTAAAAAATCTGTACTTTTTATACTTAATTGAGCTCAGAGCTTTATCTAAGGTGGCCCCATATTTTGAGCGCTCAGTAGTCGATTTATACACTGGGAATGTAGAAGATGATGCTGACACAAAAAACCTTCTACTAAATATCTTTCAAGATACAAAGTAAGAATTCATTCTCAGTGACTTGAAATTCTCTGCTCTATTTTATTGAGGTGATGCTTAAAATACAACAGAAACTGGCTCCTAAAAGTAATTAGAAAAAAGGTAAAACTAGGATGGAGTAGAAGAAACAGTAAAACAGGAGCATTTAAAGTTTTTCTAAAATTGATTACTAGAGGGCATATATCAAGTTTTGTTGTAATTTTACATTTGAGAATAGGTTTTATTTAAAGATATACTTTACTTTTATGTAGTATCAAAATTGAATGCTTAAGTATTTTCTCTGGTATTTGTGTTCTCCCCATTCTATTTAAATTAAGCTGGCATCATTTACTGTACCATCCTTCACATAGATACTTAGGAAATATTGACTTTACCTTCTAGAAAATAAACAATAAAAAAATTCTTGGTCTATAAAACTTTAAGAGCTGGTTGTTAAAATGCACATGGATAGGGGCTAAGGAGGTAGCATAATGGTTACGCAAAATGCACATGGAGTAAATTGAGTTTAGAATTATTTAAATTATGCATTAAATTATAATATGTTTTTAAAAGTTGAGGATGGGGGGTCGGGCGGTGGCGCAGTGGGTTAAGCGCATGTGGCGCAAAGCGCAGGGACCGGAGTAAGGATCCCGGTTCGAGCCCCCGGCTCCCCACCTGCAGGGGAGTCGCTTCACAGGCGGTGAAGCAGGTCTGCAGGTGTCTATCTTTCTCTCCCCTTCTCTGTCTTCCCCTCTTCTCTCCATTTCTCTCTGTCCTATCCAACAACGAATTGCGTCAACAAGGGCAATAATAATAACCACAATGAAGCTACAACAAGGGCAACAAAAGGGGGAAAAAATGGCCTCCAGGAGCGGTGGATTCATGGTGCAGGCACCGAGCCCAGCAATAACCCTGGAGGAGGAAAAAAAAAAAAAGTTGAGGATGTTGGATATTTTTACATAAAATTTTAGTTAGCTTTTAGATTGCTTTTATCATGAAATTCCTTTAAAATTTAGTTTTATAAATCTCACAGCTATCTGTATCTGTATTCATCTGTATTTTGCTTTAGTCTTTTTTTAAAAAAAATTATTGATTTAATAATGACCAACAAGACCACAGGATAAGAAGGGTACGGTTCCACACAGTTCCCAACACCAGAGTTCCATATCCCATCGCCTCCATTGGAAGCTTTCCTAGTTTTTATCCCTCTTGTGAGTATGGACCCAGGATCATTATGGGGTACAGGAGGTGGAAGGTCTGGCTTCTATAATTGCTTCTCTGCTAGATGTGGGCTTTGGCAGATGAATCCATGCTCCTAGACTGTCTCTATCTTTCCCTAGTGGGTTGGGGGGCTGGAGAGGCACATCAGTGAGGTTTTCCATCCAGTGAAGTCAGGTTGGCCTCATGGTAGCACTGCAAGCTGGCGTCTGAAAAAGCATTAAGATAGAAGGAAGAACAAATTGTTTGATAATCAGGAACCTAAAGGCAATACTGTAGCAGATGAGATTTGGGGGTCTCCATTTTGGTAAAAGCTAGTAGGTATATTTTAGGTATATTAACAAGGGGCCCATGACTTTACTAATTTTTGCCTGAGCCTAACAGCTAACATGCAGGTAGGCCAAAGGCACTGTCTGGGGAAAACAGTGTCAGAGCTGTAAATAGAACTGGAAACCTGAATGAAGGAAAAGAGTAGCTCCCATTATGGGGAAAAGTATACAAATATTGTTCATTGTAAACCCCATCTATTTGATCTGGGGCTCATATTCAGCACAGGAGCCTGTGCAACCTCTGCGTCCCTGCATGTCTGAGCTCGGATTCTGTGGTTACAGATAGGCACATTCTAGGCTGCACTCTTTGCAGGACCTTCTTCCTTGAATGGCAGAGTTTGTTGACCCAACCTCCCTTCTGAGAATGGGGCAGTCCCTACCAATGTTGACCCACATTGAGGGCAAGGTCCTGTAGAGGCCCACAGGAGGGTCCACTATGTTATTCCTGATGGAGACGATCAGCAACAGTGGAGAGAGGGATCTGCTAGAGGTCTAGTCCCATCAGGTCTACATAGGAGTCCCAGGATTTTCTATATACAAAAACTGTTTGCCCACCTTCCTATATCACTAAACCTTAAACATGAGTGAATATTGAACTTTATATTTGTATTTTATGTTTATATTTTTATATTTGTAGGGATAAGAAATAGATAAAATAGAAGAATTCATATATAGTACTTGAATGTTAACCTGTAATTTAATTAATGCTTTTATTTCACCAGGTCCTTTCCTATGCACTTTGATGAGAAATCCATGTTTGCAGGTGACAAAAAGGGGGCCAAATCATTAAAGGTAAAGTGATTTTGAATATGACAGAGGGTAGAGAGCACTTAATGTTTGTTTTAATCCTGACCTCTAAGCTTTTCTCTAGCTATTACTTCTGTTCTACATGTTGAATTAGCCTGAATGGATTTTTCTACCAGTTATGCAAAAGAATCTTATTAACTTCTCTATTATTTTCACCTTTCTAATTTTACACTTGCATAGCAAAATATTAGTCATTACTATGGCTAATAAATACTGCTTTTCTTTTTAAATTGTCACCAGTTACTGGCTGAGCTTCACTGACAGGAGACAGACGACCCGGGACTCATGGCTGGGTTGTACACAGTATCTCTTTATTCATGCAGGACACAGCACAATCTAAGCCGAGCTAAGCTAAACTAAAACTAACATACTTGCCAAGTAGGGTGTAAACAGGATGTGACGTAGAGAGGGTGGAGAGAAAAGTGACTGGTGAACATCAGGGTGTGACAAGGAGAGGGGGCGGAGCAGGTGAGAATTCTACCACTGAACCACCAATGCCCTGGAGGGAAGGTGGTGCTTTATGTAAATGTAAAAATGATTTATGTAAATAGACTGCAGCTTTGAGTGGGATCAAACTAATCTCATACAGACATACTGGTGTTTAAGCCGGGGGAGCTGGCATACTATCCAACAGGGTCTTGCAGGATGAATCTACTGCTTCCAGGAGCAAGAGTAGTTTTTTTGTGTCTTGTTTTGTTTAGTTTTTCTTGTTTAGTTGCTAGGACAGAGTGAAATTGAGAGGGAAGGGGAGGAGGTGGCCATTAGAAGGGATAAAGAAAGACACCTGTAGCACTGCTTCACCACTCCGAAACCTCCCCCTTCAAGTTGGAACCAAAGCTCATGGTAATGTGTGCTCAACTGGGTGCATCACCCCCAGCCCAAAGATTACTTTTTTTTTTTTTTTGCCTCCAGTTGCTGGGGCTTGGTGCTTATGTTATGAATCCACTACCCCTGGCAGCCATTTTTCCCTTTTGTTTTTTCCTCTCTCTATGTTATTTGATAGGACAGAGGAAAACTAAGATGGGAGGGGAGATGGAGAGAAAAGATAGATATCTGCAGACCTGCTTCACTACTCGTGAGGCATCCCACTGCAGGTAGAGGAGCTGGGGATCGAACCCCAATCCTTATACATGAGACAATGTGTGCTTAGCCGGGTGCACCACCACCCAGCCCCCAAGATGACATCTTTATACATCTTTCTAAAAGTTATTTGGAGAGATGGTTTTCTTAGTTTAAAATGATGGTGTACATTGTTGCCTTGATATATCTTCTAAAACTTCATGAATTTTAACTAAAGGACAATAAATACTATATTTTTCTAAAATTTATTTTAGAGAATGTTACAGCCTTAAAGCTGGTTGTTTTTTTTTTTTTTTAGACTAACTTAAAAAGTAAAAATTGCTTGCTATATCTGGAGAATATATTTCAGGAAAAGTATGAAGTGCCACGATAGGAGCGCTTTGTTTTTGTTTTTATTTGCTCACAGTACACTAAGGGATATATTGTACCCTTAAATGCCTGTAGAAGTATTTGAAAACTTCTGGCAATAGTTTTCTAGTACAGCTTTACAATAATTCTGAAATAAAAATTTAAAAACTAAAGCACTTTCTTTATGGTTGGAATAAGCCAGTTTGTTAGTAAAACCAGTCCTACACTCTGACATAAGAGTGTTTTTTTTTTAAAGATATTTTCCAGGTGAGATGTTAATGTGTTTGATTATAGGGTGTTGTCACACACTTTTATGAAACATCTCATCAAAAATTTGTGTAGGGTACTGTATTTTAAAAATCTGAAAAATTCTGAAACAAAGATGGACCAAAGATATTTTAGATATGGATGTATTACTCAAGAATGTTTGATAAATAAGCACTGACTCCATTGGCAAGTTTTTATTTCTATTTATGAAATGAAGTAATGTGGCCATGTCTTTATTTTACTTTTGGAATATTGGAGGGTTTATTTCTTTATTTTTTAAGGTACATTGTTCCTAATGGAACAATAATATAATAAAATTTATTTATATAAAAATATAAATATTATACTTACATAGTAAGTATAATATCAATTCAGTTGGCCATGTTTCCTTTTTTCAAAATATCTATATAGATACTGTATTTTAAATCTTTTGTATACTCCTGACTTATAAACAGGACAGCTATGAATATATATAGGTAATTTTGTAGATGAGAAAGGTCTAAGATTTCACAACCAGATTTCAGCTATAAACTTTTGTTTGCTGTTCTACAAAAGGTATATAAAGGGAAGACTAAGTCAGTTTTTCCATCTGTTCCAAGTATATGAATCACATGAGAAGTAGAGAGCAGAGGAGTTTTCTATCTGTTTATATTTTTTCTTCAGGTCAAGTCCTTGCAGTCCTTTGGGCAGCTGGGCAGAGCTTGCGGTAACAAGAGTTAAGTTACATGTGTCCAGCTTAATGCAATAAAATGTTTGCCTCAGCACAACAAAATTATTTTTTCTATATTTGCCAAGTGAAAAAGTTCAGAAAACTTTTGACTACTGTTGTCCTCAAATGAGGTGAGACTCACCTTGGAACCATAGAAACCATGCACAGAATTCAAAGGCAAAAGAGTCTCAAAACTACTACAGCAAACTCCCCCTAAGCAAACTGCTGGAAAAAGGTCCCCATCAAATATAGGGAAATGTGAAACCATCTATGCTGATGGAATGCCTGTTCCAAATATATTGTTACTGTGGACAGAGATAAGTATTGATCATTGTTCTGAGTCTAATTTCTGATTTAGATTCACACAAAATAGTAAATAAAAAATAAACATAAAATAGATACATTTACCACCGATTATATGCAGATATCAAGTGGATGTAGCAGTTAAGTTCCTTGAAAGTAGACCATGTAGCATTGTGCCTATCTTGGTATTTTGTGTAGAGTAGCTCCATAATAGTTTGTTAAATATATAAAGTAAATAGTCGTTAGTGTCATTTTTGTGCTGTGTCATGTTATACATATGAAAATATTTTATTCACTGTCAAAAAAACAACTCATTCAATAATAAACTTTAAAACTTATTATAATTTAGTAAGTTAAGTTTAATTAAAATGTTGTTTTCTGCATATTAGGAAGAATTCCGGTTGCATTTCAAGAATATATCCCGTATAATGGATTGTGTTGGATGTGACAAATGCAGATTATGGGGGAAATTACAGGTTTGTGTGTTATCTTCTGTTTCACACTATTATCTTAAATGTTTCCACTCAGAAATTGAAAATGCTTATTAAAAATTCTCATTGTTCATTATATGAGCTTAGAAATAATCCAATGTGTCTGTTTTATTAATAAAAATATTAAGCTGTCATGTATATGAATAAGAATATTTTCCTTGTTATTCTATTCATGATTTTGATTTTTATCTGCCTCTGTTGGTATAATTTCAAATTTATTTCCATATTTTGTGTTTACACTACATAGTATTCTATAAACCTACATAAAAGGTAAATAGGATTATATTAAAAGGTTTAATTATTGAATTTTGGTCACTGAATTTATTTCACCTATCAAAAGAAGACCCTCTTGTCTTAAGAAATTTCAGCTAAGTAAACCCACTACCCTTTCTACTAACTATAAAAAGTTTGTTCTGCCTTTTTTTCAAAGCTGATGTCATAGAAAATTTTTTTAATTATTTTAATGAAGGCTGTTCTTTAATCAGATTTTTCTTTTTATTTTATGCTAACAGTTGAGAAATTAAATTTAGATATTAATAATGTTGAAATGTTAGGGATTATAAAGCATGCTTTCAAGGTTACATATTTACTATTGTAATACTAACATTTTCTAGATAAAAAAAAGGGCATTTTAGTACTGGGCTATAGGAAAAGTCATGACATACCTTTCTATACAAAAATGAGTCATGACTTTTCAGGTTTGTATAGTAATTTCAGTGCTTATCTACACAATCTGGGAGACAGTAGAAGCTGTATTTTGCTTAATTTAATATTTTGGTGAAAAGTTCAATGTGTAAGTTTTCTATCATTAAAGTGAATATTCTTTAGAACTTTATAGTAATTGTGTATATTTAATTGAAAGTTTATTTATTTATTTATTTTAGACTCAAGGTTTAGGTACTGCTCTGAAGATACTATTCTCTGAAAAAGAAATCCAGAAGCTTCCAGAAAATAGTCCATCTAAGGGCTTCCAACTCACTCGACAAGAAATAGTGGCCCTTTTAAATGCTTTTGGAAGGTAAGATCTGTTTTCACAGTGAAGGCTTTGATTCCCCTACTGGTTTCAACAAATTACAAAGACTATTTTCTCTGTTGACAGAGATTATAATATCATACGTGTATTCACTTGACTTAATAGTACTCTGCAATGTGGAAAAATTGATTTCTCTGTAGGCCATAGGAAAAATCAGTAGTCTCAGAGAACCAGTCTTTTTCATTTTTCCCTTCCCAGTTTTGTGAGGAAAGCATTTTTTTTTCTTTGTTGGCTTATAAAATCTTCAAGTACAATAGCAGGAATGAGAAAAATGTAGTTGAGAATTTGATCAAAGCAAAGAGCTCAGTGTTGGAGGAATAGGGTGCCTGCCTTGCCTTGAGCATGGCTCAGGTTCCAATCTCAGCACCACAGGGGAGTGCCATGGCATCTCTCTCTCTCCTCTCTCCCTTTCTCCCCCTTTCCCTCTCTGCCTCTCTCACTCTTGCTCTATCTGAAAGAAATCACCTGGGAGGGGAGCGGGTTAAGCTCACATACTATGAAGTGCAAGGACCTGCACAAGGATCCTGGTTCCAGCCCCCGATCCCCACCAGCAGGGGCTTTGCCTCACAAGCAGGTCTGCAGGTGTCTCTCTGTCTCTCTCCCTCTCTATTTTCCCCTCCCCTCTCTGCCCTATCCAAAAAAAAAAAAAAATGAAAGAAAAAAATGGCCACCGGAGCAGTGGATTTGTAGTACAGGCACCAAACCCCAGCTATAACCCTGGAGACAAAAAAATAAACAAAATAAAATAAAATAAAAATCATCTAGGAACATTGAAATCATGCATGAGGTCTTGGCTCATCATTAAAAAACAAAGAAAAGAAAAAAAGATGTTAAATCCTTCCAACTGCTTTTTATTTCTTAAGCTAAGGAAAAGTTTTTTGTTCATTCTATTCTTTTTGTTGTCGTTATTGTTCTTCATCTGTATAGGGACATGTAGTTTCCTTTTGGTTTATGCCACAACTGATTTTTAAAAACTAGTTTGAATTTGCCCTCAGAGACACATGATGCCACCTACCTGGGAAATATGGCATAGTAGATTATTAAAACTAATACTGTACTATCTAGGAAGCCAAGTGACAGATTTTCTTTTCTTTTCTCTTTTCTTTTTCCTTTCTTTCTTCTTCTTTTTTTTTTTTTTTTTAAACAGAGCACTGCTCAGCTCTGGCTTCTGGTGGTGCAGGGGATTGAACCTGGGATCTTGGGTGTGAGAGTCTCTTTACATAACCATATGCCATCTCCTCCCCCTCCCCATTATTTCTTAAATTTTCTTAACATGGTTTTTTTGTGTGTTTTTTTTTAGTTAAAAAGTAAACTGGGGCCATGGAGTTGACTAAGCCTTAAAGCACATACCTTGTATGCATTAGTCCATAGGTTTGATTCCTGGCACCATATAAAAACAAACAACATCATTAAAAATGGTGGTATGGCATTCGGGCTGGGTTTCTTTTCTCCCTCTATTTTCTCTCTTTTATATTGGCAAATATTTCACCTATTTATAATAATAATGAATTTGATAATAACTTCCTTGTTTATTAGGATTTCTGAGAGAAAGGAGAAGTAGACCAGACTATGTGCAGGCTTTCATGTGCAGGGCTAAGAATTGAACCTGGGGCCTCACATGTGTAAGGTGTGCACTCTATTGCTGACTCCTTCCTAGTTTTCATTGTTTATAGATGACTGTAGGTTGAGATTTCAAACACAGGACAGACATGGAATGTCTTACCAATGACTAGTATTTGATTTTTTAAAAAATCAGACTACCTGGTTACTCATAAGTAATAAGATATCTATAAAGAAATTGAATTAAATTTAAATTACTTATAATTTTTTTATTTCTTTATTGGGGGATTAATAGTTTACAGTCAACAGTAATATACAATAGTTTGTACATGCATAACATTTTCACATAACAATACAACCCCCACTAGGTCCTCCTCTGCCAAAATTACCTAGAAATTTAAATGAAGGGGGCTGGACAGTGGCATACCTGGTTAAGTGCACATAGTACTAAGTGCAGGGACCCATGCAAGGATCTGGGTTCAAGCCCCCAGCTCCTCACCTGCAGGGGGGAATGCTTCAGAAGCTGTGAAGCAGTGCTGCAGGTGTTTCTCAATTTCTGTCATATCAAATAAAGAAGAAAAATAAAGCAAGATTTGTTCTTAATAAGTGTTAATGGGTTTAGCCAACTTAATTTTACCTGCCACCAGGTTATCTGTTCACTTATGTGTTAAATGATTCTGACTGCACTAACACACATTAGTTTTTCTTAAGTGACTTTGGTACTTTTCAGTGTCTGATAACCCATTTAAGTGCTGCTCTGCCTCAGGACACACAGCTTTGTCATGTGACACTTGTGGACAGAGACAGTGAGCATTATCTCACTGTCTCTAAGTTCTAGCCACACAGAATTCTGAGAAATGTGGTTTCTTTATCTTAGTACTCTTGTAAAAGACTTCCCTACAGTAACAGGAATTTTTAATAATTTTACCATTTATAGCAAGTGATTTCTTTTCCATGGGACAAGTAGATATGGCACTAGTGCACCTAAATATATGTTAGTGACCCTCTCTGGAAGGGTAAAAAGTAGGTGGATTTCAGACTATGTTCTCTGCTTTCCTTTAGGTGTGTTAGAGGATGTAGAAGATATCTCTTGGCTAATATGTTTTGTGTCCCCAGGCAAAAGAGGGAGTAGACAGTTTTTGTGATAATCTTTGAATTTCCTGGTCCTCTCCTTTTTGTTGTTGTTGTCTAAATCAGACTTCAGAATTTTTTTTTCCATTCTGAAGCTATCTACTGCTATTTTCTAGGCTTTTTTTTTTAAATAAGCTTTTGTCATATGTAGTATTTTTATCATTATGGATAGATAGATAGCCAACCATAGATAGCTAGCATAGATGAATATTGAATTGTTGAAAAAAATAATGATGCATTTTCCCATAGAAACACAGAAAAATGTCATAACTTTTCTGACAACTAGATAGATCAATAGATAGGTGATAGATAGATCTGAATGGGTGTTTGCCACTGGGGTTTCACCACTTTTTCAGAGCAAGAGAGATGGAGAGGGAAAGGTGCCACAACACCAAACCTTCCTCCAGTATGTTGGGGTGCTGGGCTTGAATCTGGGTGGAACACATAGCAAACACACTAGCAAAGCAGGTGCATTATCCCATGACTTATCTTACTGGATGTCTTTTTTTTTTTTTTTTTCATTTTATTTTCTTGCCTCCAGGGTTATCACTAGGGCTTGGTGCCTGCACTAGGAATCCACCACTCCTGGAGGCCATTTTTCCCCATTTTTGTTGCCCTTGTTTTTGCTGTTGTTATTGTTGCCATTGCTGTTGTTATTGTTGGGTAGGACAGAGAGAAATCGAGAGGGGGGGGGAAGACAGAGGGAAAGAAAGACAGACACCTGCAGACCTGCTTCACCGCCTGTGAAGTGACACCCCCCCCCCCCCCGCCACAGGTGGGGAGTCAGGGGCTTGAACTGAGATCCTTACGCCGGCCCTTGTCCTTCACACCATGTGCTCGGTGCCCCCAAGAGTGAATTATTTTTAGAGAGAGAAAACCACAGCATCACCGGTTCTAGAATCTCACACCTGTCCTGTAATAATTTTATAAATTCACCACTTCCTAAATTGCAAGGAAATTAATTCTTACTCCAATATTCAGAATTAAGGGATTGAAACAGTTTATTAAAAAAATATATGTAAAGTCATACCCTATCCTTCAAAGTACCTATATGAATAAGATATATATCTTAAACAAGATATTCGGGGCCAGGTGGTGGCACACCTAGTTGAGCACACATGTTACAGTGCACAAGGACCCAGGTTCAAGCCCCTCGCCCCCACCTGCAGGGGGAAGGCTTCATGAGTGGTGAAGTAGGGCTGTAGGTATCTCTCTGTCTCTCTCTCTCTATCTCTCCATTCCTTCTCAATTTCTGGCTGTCTCTATCCAATAAATAAAGATAATAATTATAAAAAAGTTTTTAAAAAAAGATACCTAGCAAGGGGGGGGGGGCAGGCAGTAGCACAGCGGGTTAAGGGCACATGGTGAGAAGCACAAGGACCAACACAGGGACCCCAGTTCGAGCCCCTGGCTCTCCACCTGCAGGGGGAGGTGACTTCACAGGCAGTGAAGCAGGTCTGCAGGTGTCTTATCTCTCCCCCTCTCTTCCTCTCCTCTCTGAATTTCTCTCTGTCCTGTCCATCAACAACAGCAGCAGTGGCAACAGCAATAACAATAAGGGTAATAACAACAACAATAACAATAAGGGTAACAAAATGGAGAAAATGGCCTCCAGGAGCAGTGGATTCGTAGTATGGGCACTGAGCCCCAGCGATAACGCTGGAGACAGAGAGAGAGAGAGAGAGAGAGAGATTACTCTCTATTAATCCCACAATTTGTGAGTTTAAAAGTATTTTTTTAGAGCATAGATTTTTTTTTTGGTATCACTGCTGGGGGCAGGGGCTAAGTACAGTTGTTGACACGTGGGTACAATTTCTCATTTTCCTGTGAATAGAATAGGTATCTATAGAACACCCTCAGCCCCAACTTAGATCCTTTTCCACTATTGTGTTAGTTTTTTTGTTAGTTTTTTAGATGCCCTATGGTTTTGGGATCTGATGAACTAGTTAGATCCCAGCTATTATCTGAAAGCTCCTAGGGAAATAACTTTATTTTTTAACTCTGGCTTCAAAGGAGTCTCAAGTATATTCAGTTTTAATGTTCTGGGCAGAGACTTTCATTCAGATACAGTATACAAACAGGGAAGGAGGGAAGCGGCTTCTCTCAGTGCCACTGTAGCACTCCCCACCTGGCATGTCAGGGCTCAAATGTGGGCTGTACTTGAGGCAAGCCAGATACCCTACCGAGTGAGATATTTCTAGGGCCATTTGAGTCTTGGTTTTAACAAATGATAAAACTCAAGAATGCTTTCAATTTACTGTGTAGGGATTTTAGCACTTAATGAAAACATGTATGTGATATGCTCAGAACAGTATCTGGCATAGCTAAGTTTTCTGTATAAAATTGTTTATTAAGTACATTAAGTAAAGAAAGGAGCTTAATACTGTATCACCCTAAGTTATAGGAAACACACACACACACACACACATTAAATTTTAATTGTATCAACCCTGAATTTACATGTAAGAATAATTGAGCTTACAAATTTTTTCTGTGATTCCCATTCCATATATATTTTTTTTTTTTTTTTAATGTGTTTTCAAGGAATGAATCCAGAACTTCATGCATGAGTAATGCTACCACTGACCCAACCTTCCCTGGGCCAATTTTTGTGACTCCTTTTATTTTAGAGGGCCAAGAGAGGAGACACAATGCTATTGCACCATCCATTGAGCTCCCCCTGGTGTTCCCCATGGTACCTCCCATATGGTGTGGAAACTCAAAACCTAGGCCTCAATGACCATGGTGTGTGCTTTTACCAGTGACCTACTCAAAACCTAGGCCTCAAATGACCATGGTTTGTGCTTTTACCAGTGACCTCTCTCCCGGTCCCCATTCCATTTGGCCCTAGGCCCAAAGATATTTCATTCTTTCAGTTTACTGAATACTGTATTTATAAATATAGAACACAGAGACTCAGTAATAGGGAGATAAAGTGTATTTATAAAGTGTAAATGTGTATTTTGAAAGCAACAAGAACAAATTTGGAGATGATATCCAATGAATCTATAAAACAAAATGTCAGTAACTCAGTAACCAAAAAAGATGGTTCAGGGAGTCGGGCAGTAGCACAGCGGGTTAAGCACATGTGGTTCGAAGCACAAGGACTGGCGTAAGGATCCCAGTTTGAGCCCCCGGCTCCCCACCTGTAGGGAAGTCGCTTTACAAGTGGTGAAGCAGGTCTTCAGGTGTCTGTCTTTCTCTCCCCCTCTGTCTTCCCCTCCTCTCTCCATTTCTCTCTGTCCTGTCTAACAATAAGAACATCAATAATGATGTTGTTCTTGATGACATCAATAATAACAACAATAACTACAACAACAAGGGCGACAAAAGGGAAAATAAATAAATATATACTAAAAAAAGATGATTCATTGGGTAGAGTACAGGACTTGCAAATGTAAATTATTTTTCTAGCAATGTAGTCATATCACTTTACCCATCTTTAGTCTATAATCTGCTTAATAACATGTACCTAACTTTCATTGTTTCTTCTAAACCAAAAGTAAAGAACCACAGGTTTGTTATATCTTTAAGAAACAGTGGAAACATCAATAGTCAGTATTACTTATATTATTTTCTTTCAGATTTTCCTTTCAAGTTACAGCCCATATAACTAATTGTAGTGATAATTCTTTTTTTTTTTCTCTCCTATAGGCTTTCAACAAGTATCAGAGAATTACAGAACTTTAAAGTCTTATTACAACACAGTAGGTAATAAAGGCTTTTGTATGTCTAATTACAGACATAAAGTGACTGTGAAGCATTTTAGTCTTGGACATTCAGCAGAAGGAGAGTAATCTTCAGACTTGAAGAATTCTGAACTCTTAGAAAAAATTCAAATGTTCACTTGAATATTTATGATCATTAGTAGATTATAAATTAGAGCTATTTATAGATGAAGTATATACTTTTAAAACATGTAAGTTATACTAATTCTGTGTTTAATTTCATGGTTCCATCTATTGAATATTCTATTCTGTTTGTTTAGAATTAGTTTTGTTCTCACTTTTTATCCTCTATTTCCAGTTGTCAAAGCTTAACTGACTATGTTTCCATCTTTATAGCACTGTCAACAGTCTGTTGTGGAAAGGGAGAATGAAGGGACAAATGATGCTTAGAGTTGTTATCAGTTATGAAAACTACCAGTAGTTTAAATTTTTATCTTAGTTTATCCAAGTTCTGCATTTGTCACCTTCTATTAATATGGAACTGTCAGTGTGATAACTGATTGGCCCTTTTGTTGCATAGTTATAGAAATCACTTAAGAATTTCCAGGACTTCAACTTAATGTTTCTTATTTAAGATTTCTAGTTGCTTTTGCTGTGTTGTTATTGTCTTATATATAAAGGTCCTGTTTCAGTGAAGACAAGCAAGTATTTTCCCTAAACTATGCAGCCAGACTGTGTACATGCACACGTGTGTGGTGGGTGGGTGGCTGGATCAAGAGGATTCTTAGATCATATGAAGCAATTTTTGATACCATTTCTTTCATTTTGAATCTTTCTTCCTGCCCTATTTTTTCTTTAAAAAATTTAAGAAAACACAGTGTAATTACATACATATCTAAGTTTCCATCTCAAAATTTGAATGAGATTATATGACTTTATAATGCCATTTTAAAGCATTGTATACACAAAGTTTGGTTTTTTCAAAGTTTTTTTTAAAGAATTTTATTTAGAATACAATCTATGCAATCTTTTCCATCTGATTTTCTTCCATAGGATGTTCAAGCCTCCTCTAAGCTTATGCATTTCCCACCTTTTCATTTTAGTTTGTTGAAGATAAATGATACTTCATGTAATCACACCAAAAGGCATACCTTAAGTCCTATACTGACATTTTCTAAACCTGGGTTTAAATATTCTTAGTATTTAAAATATTCTTGTAAAGGTGTTAGTAGATATAGTGTGGTTAATTTGAAGGATTGTGTCTATAGAAATAATGTAGGTACAAAATTATAGTTTCTCCTTATACTTTTCCGTCTTTTGTGAAGTAAATAAGTGCTCTTACACCCATATCTTATCCCTGCCAAAGTCTGAAATGTGTCCATTGATGATTTAGTGGCACATTTTAAATTTTATTTAGTTGGCTCACATTTCCCTCTCTCCTTTCCTCTCTCCCCCTCCCTCTCTTAATTTCAATTTTTCCTTGAAGAGGAATGTATTTGTAGGAAGTAAGATAACCACTAGCCGATTATCTTCTAACTTTTATATCCACAGGGATTTTTGTTACACTGAACAGAAAGACTGATTTGATTTGGTGTATTCTGTTTTTCTTTTCACTTTAGGGATGCAAGTTTTGAGTGATGAGGGTGGGGGACCTTACAGTAAGCGTTCCTAAAAAGTAAATGATCTTAATGGTAAATTATTAAGATTTATTCTGTGTATTCATTCAGAGTTGCAAAAAATGTGAAAGTTTTGCACTTTGTCTATTGTTCTATTGTTATAAGTTCAAGAAATTTTTTTGGTAGTGTTACATCACTGTTCCCTGAGATAAAGATAAAGGCAATTGAACCTGTTTACTAGAGAAAACTCCTGGTCATTTCAATTTACTCCTTTTTTTTTTTTTACTATAATTTATTTCAAGTGTTGGAGACACTGTACATTAGAATGAGTTCTGAAAGGTTAAAAGTCCTAGTTAAGATAAAGTTCTTTTGGGGGGTTTAACTTTTTTCACTACCAAGAAAAGATACAAATAAAGTTTTTTTTTTCAGCCTAAATTTGTTTAACTTCATTTTACCATAAATTAAGTTGGGGGATAGCCTACATGTACTTTATATGTGTACTTCTTAAATGACTGTGTAAGCTGTAGGAGTCTTTGTTCTAAAGCCTGATTTTTATAGTTCTTGTGATATAAACCTTTACCAATTCACATACCTTTTGTTGTAAAGTGATACTACAGAGTTCCAATTGTATTGTGAAAGTTATGGCTGGTTCATACCTCTTAGCTTTTGTCTTTATCTCATCACCTAATTTAAAAATCCCAGCACTTGATAATATATTGACAGAAATGATTGTACCAGCTGATGAAAATGAAGAAAAGGAAAATATTCCTTCCTTTAAGAGAATGACTATTTTTTCCTCAAGTGGCATCTATGTAAATCAGAAGTACCATATAGATTAAAATTGGAAACAAAATTAAATATTTCTCCTCTGTTGATTCTCAAGTTGTGAATTACTCAGTACCTGTCATGAGTGAGAATTATGTATATGATACACTGTGCCATATTTTCCAGCTTTACCTAGGTGCCATTGTACATAAGGAGAACAGTTTTCATCTTCATCAGCACTGCCTTCAGCTGGAAATTTGGAAAGAGTCCATAGTAAGCATCCAGCAGTTTGCAAATGTTGGAAGTACCCGCTGAAACCATAGTTACTCACCAAAATGCACAGACTGAGTATATGGTATCAAGGAAATTATTTGGTAAAGATAAAACAACACAGACTATACTTTTAAGTAACATCTATAGGTAGATCTTTGGTTTTGAACAGAATTCCAAATAATTTGTTGTTGTACCCACCAGATTCTAGGAACTGAATTAAATATTTCTGAAATCTTTTTTTCTCTTTTTGCCCTCCTTCTTTGAATGTCTCCTTTCTATGAGGTACGGATCCAGTAGAATTAGTGGAGAAGGAAAAATATAAGTAGTATGAGGTTGTATGCTGTAAATACAAGCACTAGTACCCTCTTTTTAAAAATTATTTGATAGAAATCAAGAGGGAATCAAGAGGAAAGGAGATGGAAGGAAAGAAAGACACATGACAGCACTGCTTCACAGCTCTTAAAGTTTCCCCCTGCATATGTGAACCGGGGGCCTGAACCTAGGTCCTCGTGCATTGTAGTATGTGTGCTCAACCCAGTGTGTACTGCCCAGCCCCCAGCATCCTCTTTGTTAAGGGTTTTGTATGCAGTATTTACTCTTCACTGTGGCATAGGTAGAATTACCTTTCCGTTTTTTAAAAAAATATATATTTATTTCCTTTTGTTGCCCTTGTTTTATTGTTGTAGTTATTATTGTTGTTATTGATGTCATCGTTGTTGGATAGGACAGAGAGAAATGGATAGAGGAAGGGAAGACAGGGGGAGAGAAAGATAGACACCTACAGACCTGCTTCACCACCTGTGAAGCGACTCCCCTGCAGGTGGGGAGCCGGGGGCTCGAACCCGGATCCTCACGCTGATCCTTGCGTTTTGCGCCACATGCGCTTAACCCGCTATGCTACTGACCAACTCCCACCTTTCCTTTTTTATAAATAAGAAAATTGATGAGGAGAGAGGCCAAGTATCCTATTCATAGTCCCAATTTTTTAAATGTAGTACTAGAATTTGAAATTAGAAAGAATAGCCCCATGTTACTACATAAGTTGCCCTACAAACATTTAACTTAAAATAGGAGGATTTTAACACCTTTTAGTGATACTAAGTCGTAAAAGATTTTATTAAATAAAATTTTGGATAGATAATACATTGCTATGGGTTAAACACCAAAAACTGCAAAAAGCTACACAATGGGCTATCTTCCCTCTGTCCTTGCCCAGCTTCCCATTATCCCACACTGTATCATATTTTCTTCATCTTATGGTCCCATACATACTTTTATAGGCATACAGAAATTTATACAGATATAAATATATATACATATATATATTTGCTTTTTCCTCCGCCTATTTTTTTCTCATATCATTAATTTCTAATATTTGCTTTTAATAGCCAGTTAGTAATCTATTCTGTAAATGTATAATCATTTAGTAAATTGCCACAGATAGAATTTTGGGGTCAAAGACCCATATGCACTAGTTATTTTGTAGGTGTAAAAAACTGTCCTCCAGACATACTCAACCTATAATTCAGGCAGTGCTTGTTGGCCGCTAACCTTACCAACATAGATATTCCTTAACAGTTGAGTTTTGCCAGTTTTTAAAATAACATATTTTAATTTCTACTTTTTTTTTCTTTTTTTATTATCTTCATTTATTTATTGGATAGAGACAGTCAGAAATTGAGAGGGAAGGTATGACAGGAAGAGAGACACCTACAGCAGGGCTTCACCGCTCATAAAGCTTCCCCTGCAGTTGGGGACCAAGGGCTTGAATCTGAGTCCTGGCTCATTGTAATGTATGTGCTGAGCCAGGTGTACCACCACCCGGCCCGTATTTTTTTAATTTTTTTTCTTTTTCATTAAATCTTTTATTTATTTATTATTAGATACAGAGAGAAATTAAGAGGGAAGGGGGACATAGAGAGGGAAAGAGAGAGACACCTGCAGCCCTGCTTCACCACTTGTAAAGCTTCCTCCTGCAGATGGGGACCCCGGGACTTGAACCCAGGTTCTTGCACACTATAATCTGTGCGCTTAAGCAGGTGTGCCACTGCCTGGCCCCATTTCTGTTTTTTATTATTAGGAACTTGAACACTTTATAATGTGCCTGAGTCATTTGTATATCCTGACCCTTTTGGTTTATGTCTTTAGTTTATTTCCTGCTGCACTATAAGTCTTATCAATTTCTGTTTGATAGCGATATTAATCCTTTGACCATAAAAGATAAATATATATACATAGATATATAGATACATATATACATATATATGTATCTCTATATATCTTGCCAGAGCTTCACTACTCCAAACTGACTTTTTCAGAGAAATAAAAACAAAAAAATAAAGAGAGAAAAAAACATCACAGAATCAGTGCTTCCTTCAATATGACACAAGCCAGAGAATCACTCATGACTGGCACTATGCAGTTCTGGGAACCTCAGGCATTCTAATGTTCTTGTTCCATATGAGTTCTTTTTTTTTTTTATCTTTTTAACTACAGATCATGTTAAAACTCTGTCCACTTTTTCTCTCATTGGTATATTTTTAGTCATTTGGTGTATCATTTTTAATACACTACCTGCTTAAAATCTACTTTTCTCTATGAACTTATTTCAGTATTGTTTGTAGTACCCAGATAGGTGAAAGAAAAGAGGCAAGATGCGTAGGTAGAGATGTAGAAGGACTCAGACTCTTCTTAGTAAGACAGAATTTCTTAGCCTCTAAAAGTGACCTAAGGACTTATTCTGTATGAAATCATACTTGTTTTTATTCCACTATTTATCCAATAGTTGGATATCTGTCAGAAGTTGATAAGAAACAGGGATTTCCCTAAGTGAATATTAAACTTGTTAAATAGGTAGTGGATAATTTATCCACTGCAAGTCAGTTTAAAACACACACACACACACACACACACACACACACACACACACACACACACACACACACGATTTGACTATTCACCAATCTTGGAGTTAGGGATGTAGCAGTGGACAGAAAAAAATATCACTGCCATCATATACTTACATAGTCTGTAATTTAACTGGATTTTATCTAGTTTATAGTGATAATGTACACAAAGGATGATTGTCAGTTGAGGAATGACGAACACAGAACTCTAGTTAGGGTTTCACTGAAGGTGCCTTTAGTATAAATGGATCTTAATGTCTTTTTGATAAATATTTTAATGAGAGAAGTACCGAGTGACCAGAGCATTGCTCACCTCTTGGTCATAGTGGCAGAGGAAATTAAGCCTGGGACTTTGAGGTCTTTTTGTATAAGTACTATGCTGTCCCCTTCCACACACAACCAGTTTTTTTAATTGCCACCAAGGAACCTAAACCCCAACTTGATGGTCTTAGCAGCTAATCCAGAGTTCCACACTGAATGAGCCTACCGTCACTGCTGAGAGTCAGAGAATCAACACAGAGATCTGTTGTAGGTTGGGGCAGCCAGAAGAGCACTAGCAAATTAGAAAGATACTTTGGACCGTCAGTACAAGAACTTTTCATACATCTTTTCTGGTAGGGCTAGTCTAAGGGTGTTGCTGAGCTTATAGGCCAGAGTCCACATACATAGAACAAGAACCAATGCACTCTTAACTACATCTAATTCCACTCCCTATCCTTCTCAAATGTTTCCTCCCTTTTAATCAGTTTGTTTATAGAGTTTTTTAGAATTCCACAATTTCAGCCTGGTCCTTTCCAATAGCTCTTCCATCTAGGCCAGGGGTGGGGAACCTTTTATATGCCAAGTCCATCTGGACATATTTATATTATTCACTGACTATACAAAGTTATCAGCTTAAAAGTTAGCACTTAATGTTATGAAAAAAGCTCCTAGATTTATTGAATTTTGAGTCCCTCCTGCAGCTGCCTGGGCAGGGCCAGACCAAATGATTTGTGGGTAGTATATGGCCTGCAGGCCAGATATTCTTCCGTCTAACTCATAAACAGTCTAAGTACATTATAAATATTACCAACCCTACATAAGTGATCTAAAAAGCCAATGCATATCAAGTATTTCTGATTAGACATACTCGACATTTTACCACTACCACATTTTAGGAAACTAAAATCAGTGGGCTTGGTTTCATTATGCAGTGCCAGGAATGAACCCAGGGCCTTATACATGGATGATACCACAATGCCACTTCCCCAGCTGAATTATTCTGCTCCTTTGGGGCAAGGAGGACACAGAAGCACTGCTCCACCATCCACATTTGCTTGGTTGTGTCCGTAGTGCTCCAGTATCTGTGCTTTTCCCAATGGGCCATCTCATGGCCCTTAAGCACATTCTTCATATTTTATTTTTATTAGTGATTTAATATTTTGTAAACATGGATTTCAGAGGCATTCCACACCTACATATGTTGTGTTATGTAGTCACCACACCTTCCAACAAAGTGTTGTGCCCTTCAAGTCCCTGCTGAACCACCAGTTTTCACAAAGCCCAAGACACAGCCTAATTACCTTTTATTTTGCAAGTCCATTTGTCTAAAGACATTTATTTTTAAAAAATGCTTCTTTACAATTGGACATCTTTAAGGTTTCAAATACTCAGATTCATTTAGTTCAAATGTAAATTCCTTTGTTGTTAAGTATTCTAGTGGTCTGGGAGGTGGTGGTGCGCTGAACTCTCAAGCAAGAGGTCCCAAATTCAGTCCTTGGAATTGAATATGCCAGTGATGCTCTGGTTTCCCCTTCTCTTCCCCCATCTCTTTCTATCTTCACCCCTCTCTCTCTCTGTCTCTCTCTCTCTCACTCACACACACACACACACACACACACACACACACACACACATTAAAAAAAATATTCTAAGCATAATCACTATACAAAATTAGGCCTTAGGGGGCCAGGTGGTGGTGGACCTGGTCGAACATACATTCACTTTACCATGTGCAAGGATCCTGGTTCTAGCCCCTGGTCCCCATCTGCAGAATCTTTACAGGTGGTAAAGTAGGCTTGCTGTTGTCTCTTTCTCCCTTCCTATCTCCACTTTCCCTTTCAATTTCTCTATCATTCAAATAAAAGGGGAAAAAATCAGCCTTTTTCTCAAAGCACCTTTCATCCTGTAAGGCTTACTACTGCTTATTCTTAGTAAGGACTGTTTGAGAGCAGCAAAGAATAGTTCTAGATTTCAGTGAAAGGAAATTTGGAGGTACACTATTAAGTATGTCTGATCTAAGCAGCTGAACATGATAATCATCAGAGTTAAGAACTGCAATAACTGCAGTTGTTCTTCCTCCATTCATGATTTAGTTTTAATGATTTGTTACCCAGATTCAGCTGTGGCCTTAAAATATTGCATGCTGGGAGTATGGATCGATCTGTCAATGCCCATGTTCAGCGAGGAAACAATTACAGAAGCCAGACCTTCCACCTTCTGCATCCCATAATGTCCCTTGGTCCATGCTCCCAGAGGGATAAAGACTAGGAAAGCTATCAGGAGGGGATGGGATAGGGAGTTCTGGTGGTGGGAATTGTGTGGGGTTATACCCCTCTCATCCTATGGTTTATGTCAGTGTTTCCTTTTTATAAATAATTATATATATGCAGACTTCCAAAAATGGTACATCTCTAACTCAAGCACCATCATAAGTAGTAGAATGAAATCCCACTCTATCCCCATCTGTCCTAGAAAGTGAATCACCCATTTGTGTGAAATGTCCACACTGTGAAACTACTCTGTCACTCAGTAGACATCTCAGTTATAGGTCAGCTGTCACAGAAAGTTGTGCTTGTGCTCAACCTTCATTTTCCTCAGTACTGGCCTCTCAGTACAAGCTAGTGACGCTGGCCAATTGTGATGTGTCTAACATAAGCCATTCAATGCTTCCCTTACATTAAAGGTTAGAGTTCTTGTGAAGAAGGAAAAACTTCATGCTGGTTTTGCTGCTGCACCTCAAAGTACCAGAATAGGTACAGGTCAAGTTCTTAGTTGAGATGAAAAGGACAAGAGTTAAGTAAAATAGGAGCAGAAAATGATCTGGTTGGTGGAAATGAGACACCGGAAAGCAAATAGTGCATGCTGTTAACACCAGAGCACTGCTCAGCTCTGGCATATGGTGGTGCTGGGGGGACTGAACCTGAGACTTTGGGCCATCAGACATGAGATTCTCTTTGTATAACTATTATGCTGTCTCTCCCTACTCTGTGCTTCAATAAGGGACCCCCTAAAACAGCAACACCAAACCATTTATGCATGTAAGGAGTGGTTACAGGAATAAGGTTGCCATTCAGGAATGGGTTTAGACTGAAAAATACAAAAATTACTGGGAAGATTGCACCTGCCAGGGAAGAACACACATTTCTAGGAGCACTGAAGTTGAGGAAAGATAACCAGTCAAGGAAAGTCCTCAACTGAGATAAAATCAGGTTCGTATGGGAGACAGCAACTATAAGTGTAAAGGAGACACAATGGAATAAAACATGGAAGACTGATTAACTCTGGCAGTTTGTGTCAATGCTGCAAGACAGGATACAGCTAGGCACAGACTACAGAACTGTCATATATACCCATGTTCTAACAACATAATTAAAGCGTGGCTGAGACCCCTCTTGATTATAATACAGTTCTACTAATGTGTAATGACAGAAGTGAAAAAATTCTTCAGAGGGTAGGGAATGTTGGAATTTAAAGTTTTATTAATAATAAACTGTACCTGTCTATCCTAAATCTATGAAAATGCTGAGGATATTTCACTTCCAAATATAACCTCATTTCCATTGCCCCTTGACCAGAGTACCTACCATTCAGTTTAAAACTAGACTACATACAGCCACAGCCTGGGAGGTGGCACAGTGGATAAGGCACTGAACTCTGGGGTCCTATTTCAATCCCTGGTATCATATATGCCAGAGTGATGCTCTGGTTCACTCCCCTCCCTCACTAATAAACCTTAATATATATATATATATATCCATCTGTATATATTTCAATCAGCAGTTCATTCAAACCATCCTGTAGATTTAATGCAGTGCCAGAAATCATTCACTACTGGCAATATCATTCATCAAAGCAAGTGGATGAATTTAAACCTGACTTGAGAAGTCTCAAATGATCTTAAAAACTTCCTGGTGGGAGTCGGGCTGTAGCGCAGCGGGTTAAGCGCAGGTGGCGCAAAGCACAAGGACTGGCATAAGGATCCCGGTTCGAACCCCGGCTCCCCACCTGCAGGGGAGTCGCTTCACAGGCGGTGAAGCGGGTCTGCAGGTGTCTATCTTTCTCTCCTCCTCTCTGTCTTCCCCTCCTCTCTCCATTTCTCTCTGTCCTATCCAACAACAACAACAATAATAACTACAGCAATAAAACAACAAGGGCAACAAAAGGGAATAAATAAAAAATAAACATAAAAAAAAATTAAAAAAAAAAAAACTTCCTGGTAACTGATAAGATTAGGAAAGTCATTCGCACAAAAAAGTGAAAGAAGAAAGTATGAGTTACAGTGCACCAAGGACCCTGGTTCAAGTCCCTGATCTCCACCTGCAGGGAGAAAAGCTTCAGAAATGGTGAAGCAGTACTGCAGGTGCCTCTCTCCTTCTTCCCTCTTGATTTCTCTGTCTCTAGCCAATAAAATTTTAAAATATTTTATAGATGAAAGGACATATGGAGACTATCAAGAATTAACAAATGAGAAATTAGGAGAATTTGAGTCAGCTACAGAAGCAAAGGAAGAAACTGAGGCCAAGCCAAAATGTAGACATTATCAAATTTTTGCTGAGTGCCTCAAATTGTAGGTATTAAAAGACAGAATGATGGAACATGCTGCTCAGCTGGAACACAGCATTAAAGTCACCTATACTTTGGTGCCCTACTCCAAACTCAAGTCAAATCCTGCTTTGAGTTTCCCTTTCTGTTCTTCTTTCTCAACTTCCATTTTGAGTGGGATCATCCCATAATCATCTTTGACTTTGACTTCGCTCACTTAACATAATTCCTTCTATCTCCATCCAAGATGGGTCAGAGAAGGTGGGTTCATTGTTCTTAATAGCTGCTAGTATTCCATTGTGTATATATACAACAGCTTTCTCAGCCATTCACCTGGGTTGCTTCCAGGTTTTAGCTATTATGAATTGTGTTGCTATGAACATAGGTGTACACATTTCTTTTTGGTTGGGCATTATGGAGTCCTTGGGGTTTTTCCGTAGGAGAGGAATTACTAGGTCATATGGAAGGTCCATGTCTAGTCTTATGAGAGTTCTCCAGACCGCTCTCCACAGAGGTTGGACCAATTTACATTCTCATCAGCAGTGCAGAAGGGTTCCTTTGTCCCCACCTATGTGTCCTGGAGCCCTGCCTCCCCAGAGCCCCGCCCTACTAGGGAAAGAGAGAGGCTGGGAGTATGGATCAACCTGTCAACACCCATGTTCAGCGGGGGAAACAATTACAGAAGCCAGACCCCATAATGGCCCTGGGTCCATACTCCCAGAGGGATAAAGAATAGGAAAGCTATCAGGGGAGGGGATGGGATATGGAATTCTGGTGGTGGGAATTGTGTGGAATTGTACCCCTCTTACGGTTTTTGTCAGTGTTTCCTTTTTATAAATAAAAGTTTAAAAATATATATGTAATGGTATACAATAAAAAATAATGAAGTCACCTATAGAATCACCAAAGGACTTCAAACCAGCAGCACACTCTCAAGTTAAAGACAACATCTGGTTACAATGGTCTTTCAAAAAGATTTTGGCAACAGAATCAATGTAGGCTATAGTCTAGCATCTGCAACCACTGACTGACATTGCTCCTGACACTGAGGATCCAGGTGATCCTGATTCTGACATCTGACATCAATAGGTCCTAAAACCATGTCACAATACCTGTCATTACCTTAGCACACAGGCACTGGACCATCTCATTTCTCCACCAGAAGGACAAGAGTGTGGGATAATGAGATATTTTAAAGGCTAAGAGTACAGCATGTACCTGATGATGTACCAGGCCTATTATTCAAGCCCTGGAAACACACAGGCCACCACAGCACTGGAGAAAGCTCCAGCAGATGGTAATACGATGCCTGTCTCTTTCTGTGTCCCCTCCCCAACTAAAAAATTATTGAATTATCCAGGGGTGGGGTATAGCCTTCATGAGACCCCACTGCCTCCTGGTGCATGATGGTGAAAAAGAACCTGAGTTGAGGACAAGAGTGTTTTGCAGGCACCTATCAGAGGGAGATGAAAAACTGTACCTACGTGACAACAACTGTACAGTAAACCATTAGCCACCAAGCCAACATAAAATGGTGGAAAAAATAAAGCATTAAACAATTTAAAGATATTTTCAGAAACCAAAGTGACAGTCTTTTATTACAGTATATTATTGTTCATCTCTTACTGTGTCTATAAATTAAACTTGATTATAGGTATGTATGCATAGAAAGAAAACATGAACTAAAAAGGTTCAGTATTTCTCATAGTTTGAAGTATCCACTGGCATCTTGGAATGTATCCCCCAAAGAATTAGGGGTAGAGAACTACTGTGTTCTAAAAATCAAATCTTACAGTCCACAGCCCTGTGTGGAATACACTTTAGATGTTTCAGTCATCCACTCAACGAAATGGGTTAAGTGTATACAGGAAAAGAAGCCAATGAGGATATTTACACAAATCAGTTAAAATTCTTAAGACAGTTTAGTGCAAAAGTAGATACCAGTTGTGCCTGTGTCCAATATATGCACAGAAATACTCATGTGGTCTTTTAGTGTTGACTCAGACTTAAATCTGTGATCGTAAAAAATATTTGGCAATATTGCCTCTTCATAAATTTAAGCTTTCAAGTTAGGCTTTTAATTCCATCATGTTGCCTTAAAAGAAGACACTTAGGGTAGTTCCGGGAGCTGGCGCAGTGGATTAAATCATTGGATTTGCAATCATGAGGTCCTGAGTTCGATCCCCAGCAACACATGTAACATAGTGATGTCTAGTTCTTTCTCCTCTCCTGTCTTTCTCATGAATAAATAAATTCTTAAAAAAAAAAAAAAAGAAGAAGACACATCACTCACCTCTTACTCATCAATCTTTCACATATGGAATGGCTTTATTAGTGTACTTAGCAGCACAACTGGGAAATTTTAATGTTCTTTTCCTACTATTCTTGTAGTACATAGTACAGGCATGACTGTTTACAAAAGATCTTTTGATACAGTTTTGAATCTTCTCTGTATGATCACACTATATGTGTCTTAGCATCGCCTTCAAAGAGAAAAAGAGGCACTAAAAACGTTATCCTTTCCAACAAAAAGCAATCATTTGAATTCTAGCAGCTTTGTCACAAAATAGATTATAGCAATTGGTATTGCTGTTTATATTTACCTACCAAGAATATTAAAGTAATAAGAGTGTTTATGTGTCACAGAATGAGTATAATAATGACAATTTTAGTTTTCACCATGCTTTGAAAATATATTTACCCTCAGATAATCTAATATAGAATTACAGCACTTTCTGTGAAAATATGATTTAAAAGTTTGACGCATATATGCCGAGTCTGCCTTTCAATTCTGCTAAGTGGGAGGGTGAGCCATGGAACACCTGGTTAAGTGCACATAGTGCTATATGCAAGGACACGGGCTCAAGCCCTCATCCCCACCTGTAGCGGGGACACTTCATGAGCAGTAAAGCAGGTCTGTAGGTATCTTTCTCTCTTCCTCTCTCTTTTTTTAAATTTAACCTTATTTATTATTGCAGAGATAGAAACTGAGAGGGGCGGTGGAGATAAAGAGGGAGATAGAGACACTTGCAGCCCTGCTTCACCACTTGGGAAACATTTCCCCCGCAGGTGGGGGCCAGGTGCTTCAACCCAAGTCTTTGCACACTATAGTGTGTGCACTTAACCAGGTGTGCCACCACCTGGCCGGACCTCTCCCTATCTATCCTCCTTCCCCCTTTCAATTTCTCTCTGTCCCATCAAATAAAATTTTAAAATAAAATAAAATTAAAAAGGAAAATCGGCCACAGGGTGTGGTGGTTTCATAGTGCCAGCACTGAGTTCCAGTAACACTGGAGACAGAAAAAAAAAGTTCATAAATATTAGTAACAGTGTGATCAATAGAGTATTCTTAAAGTTAGAGTAACAGTTTACAATTTTGAAAGCAACCTGAATAATCAGTGACAATTTTGCTTCAGTATGGAATTTTCCCTGCCAACAACTATTTGAAATGTGACCCGAATTTTTTCCATTCTGAAAGGCAAGATATTGTTATGTGAGATTATGCAGGGAAAGGGGTTCTTATCCAAATGAAAATCCAATCAGGATTCATTTACAGCTTGAGGTTTCAATTTCAAATACCTTTAAAGTGAGAAGTAGAGGACTTGGCTTCTGTGTAATCAGTGCCCTCCAAAAAATATATTACTTCTGAAGACCAAAAGGAGAAGTAAGAGACATTTGAAGTAAGTTTCATGTCAGTAGGACTTAATGTTTTCTTTTTTTCCTCTGTCTCCATTCTGTCCCCAGAAGTAAGATTTCCAAAGCAAAACAGAAAGGTACTTTTTCTCAAGCAGCAGTGTTTCCTCGAATACTACAGGCAGCTCTGTAATTTCAGTACATGTACATAGGAGAAGTTTCATGATAGCAATTATGGCTAGGGACACTAACATTTCATGACATACATTTTTCACTTAACTGAAAGATGACTTACTAGAGGAGCTGGGTGGTGACACACTTGGTTGTGAGCACATGTTACCATATGCCCCACAGACTCAAGGGGTTCAAATCCTCGGTCCCAATTTGCAGAGAGGAGGCTTACTTACCAAGTGGTGAAGCAATGCTGCAACCCTCTCCCCCCCTCCCTACTTCCCCCTCCCATCCAATAAATGAATAAAGATAGAAAGATGACTTAAAAGCAGTTGTCTGGAGTGTGCCCTCTGTATTGCTAAGAAGCAGTAGTCATGCTATAAAGATCTCACTCTCATTTTAAACATACAATTTCCCCTTGGCTGCTTTCAGAGCTCTTTTTTTTTTTTTCTTTTTTTCCCTGCTGGGGCTTGGTGCCTCTACTACAAATCTACTGCTCCTGTGGACATTTATTTATTTATTTATTTAGATAAGACAGAGAAATTGAGAGGAGAGGGGAAGATCTTCACATGCCATACATCAGACAAGAGGCTAATAACCAAAATATACAAAGAGCTCAGCAAACTTAGCAACAAAAAAGCAAGTGACCCCATCCAAAAGTGGCCAGAGGATAGGAACAGAACATTCACTACAGAAGAGATCTAAAAGGCTGACAAACACACGAAAAACTGCTCCAGGTCGCTGATTCTCAGAGAAATGCAAATAAAGAACATTGAGATACCACCTCACCCCAGTGAGAATGGCATACATCAAAAAGGATAGCAACAACAAATGCTGGAAAGGGTATGGGGACAGAGGAACCCTTTTGCATTGCTGGTGGGAATGTAAACTGGTCCAGCCTCTGTGCAGAGCAGTCTGGAGAACTCTCACAAGGCTAGACATGGACCTTCCATATAACCCAGTAATTCCTCTCCTGGGGATATACCTCAAGGACTCCATAACACCCAACCAAAAAGATATTTGTACACCTATGTTCATAGCAGCACAATTCATAAGTAGCTAAAACCTGGAAGCAACCCAGGTGCCCAACAATAGATGAGTGGCTGAGAAAGATGTGGTATATATGCACAATGGAATACTATGCAGCTATTAAGAACAATGAACCCAACTTCTCTGTCCCAACTTGGATGGAGCTAGAAGGAATTATGTTAAGTGAGCTAAGTCAGAAAGATAAAGATAAGTACGGGATGATCCCATCCATCAACAGAAGTTGAGAAAGAAGAACAGAAAGGGAAACTCAAAGCAGGATTTGACTGAGTTTGGAGTAGGGCACCAAAGTAAAAACCTTGGGTTGAGGGTGAGAGTGGATGTTCAGCTCACGGGACGGTGGGGGGGGGGGGAGGGGGAATAGGATGGGACATAGTCTTTTGGTGGTGGGAATGGTGTTTATGTACACTCTTATCAATTTGTAGTCATATAAATCAGAGGGGAAAAATTTTTGAATATCTCAAACTTTTAAAATCACAGACTGAGTCTTTTTAATACTTAGGCTGAGTCTTTGATATGTTGACTCTCTTAAAAGCTTAGACCAGGGAGAACAGAAGCAACCAATGGCACAGCTATATACAAATGTCAAAGAACATAAATTATGGTGATGTTGTGTATGATACAGCAAATCCTATTAAAGGGATATTTCAAAGTTGCCCAATACTGTGATTATAGCAATAACTATCATCTTAAATTCTAAGCTAGCAGGAACCTCACGTTTCCCCTATAGAGCCTATATTTCCCCCAGTCCTGGAACCTCCAGGGTGGGATTCACTTTCCTGCATGCTTCTCTCAATTCATACCAAATGATATTGCATCCACCAATCCCAATGTAATCAATGCAACGAGTACCACCTCAGCATGCTTCACTTCAGACTGTGCCCAGAGATGTCAGTCATGGAATGTCAATCCCTTCACCCTCATTACTCAGATGAGACCTTTCCTTTCATAGTATTCTCTAATTCCATTCCAGGAGGTTCATTTCCTAACAAAAATCCCAAAACCTAGATATAGGCCAGGTCCCGTGAGATAGAGCATATGTTCACATGTATCCATCAATCAGGGCAACATATACACCTGAAAGCAAAAATACACAATAGTCTGTAGTGAGTAAGTATCAAGTTCGTAATGAAATAGTGTCTACTGAGATGTAGATACCCTCCTCACCTACTTCCTATTACAGTTCTCTCACTCACTCCAAAGCTAACCTCATCAAAGCAAGGACTACAAAAGCTGAATAAGGGTAAGAGACTGGCATACTTTAATGATGACTCTTTAGTCACTATCAGGCCACCCCATCAGCTGGGGCCCTATTCGGGGAGTCCTGAAATTCCCAAACAGACATGATGGGCCTAGACCTCAAATAAATGCCTCTCTCCATTGTTACTGGCCATCTCTATCAGGAACAACACAATAGACCCCTTTGTGGGCCCCCATAGGACCTTGCCCTCAACTTGGATCAACAGTGGTAGAGAATGTTCCATCCTCCAAAAGGAGCCTGGACAATATACTCTATGCTACACCTGAGGAAGATGGGTCAAGATATTGGGGCAGCTTGGAACGTTCCTACTCATGACCACAGAATGTGAGCTCAGATCTATGGGATGCAGAGGTCACATAGGCTCCTAAGCTGAATATGGGCACCAGATCACATCAAATTGATGGGGTTTATAATCAACAATACTTATACACCTTTCCCATATTTGGGAGCTACTCTCTTCCCTGATCCAGCTTTTTGGTCCTTCTGCCAGCCATGACATCATCGCCCCAGACAATAATTAGAATCCACCTGCATATCAGATTTCAGGCTCAAGCAAAAACAAACAAAAAATTAGTATAGCCACAGGCCCTTTGGAATATAACTAAAATATGCCTACTAGCTATCTACAAAACAGAGACACCCCCACCCCAACTCTTTACCTGCACTATTCCAGCCTTTAGGTCCATGATTGGTCAACAATTTGGCTTTGTATGTTAACTCTCTTGTCCACCAGGTTCCAGATGCTAGCAGGATGTTGACCAGACTTCCCTGGACAGACAACCCTACCAATGTGTCCTGGAGCTCTGCTTCCCCAGAGCCCTTCCCCACTAGGGAAAGAGAAAGACAGACTGGGAGTATGGATCGACCTGTCAATGCCCATGTTGACTTCCACCTTCTGCATCCCACAATGACCTCCATACTCTCAGAGGGTTAAAGAATAGGAAAGCTATCAGGGAAGGGGATGGGATACAGAGTTCTGGTGGTGGGAATTGTGTGCAGTTGTACCCCTCTCATCCTATCATTTAGTCAATGTTTCCTTTTTATAAATAAAAAATAAAATAAATAAACATACAATATCCCCTAGGCTGCTTTCAGAGCTCTTTTTTCTAGCTGGGGCTTGGTGCCTGTACTACGAATCTACTGCTCCTGTGGATATATATATATATATATTTACTTATTTATTTTTTAGATCAGACAGAGAAATTGAGAGGGGAGGGGATGATAGAGAGGGAGAAAGACACCCACAGACCTGTTTCACTGCTTGAAAAGCAACCCCCCTGCAGATAGGGAGCCAGGATCCTTGTGCGGGGTCTGTGCTCTTTGTACTATGTGCATTTAACCCGGTGTGTCACCACCCGGCCCCCTTTTCAGAGTTCTTGAAAACTAAGGAACATCATTTTAACTTTGACATTAGATCATAAGAGGGAAAAAAACTTCTGATTCCACGAAGATTTTTGGCTCAAAAACCTTGTTTATTATTAATTTGCCCTGGGGAACCTCATTTCTCCTCGACTGTAATGAATAGCTATTGACTTGGAGAAGGTGTAGTCTTGCTGAAGTCCTGAGGTAATACATAGTATGTTTCATAGAGCTGAGAAACTGTGCAAAATCTCTGTGAATATAGCAGAGGAGGTTAGATAGTATAAGTCAACTCTGTTAACATTTATAACATTAATTTATTGAGATATATATTAGTGCCCTGTTGAAAAAGAGTACCAAATTTGGCAGAATTTAGAATTCCTTAAGCTGCCAGCCTTGTGGGCTGTAAAGAACTCTAAGGAGCCAATTATTCTCCAGTCTACCGATATTCTGCTACATTATATAGCTATAAAAACTGGAGTTGCAATTGGCTTTTCAGATATCAACTATATTTAGAGTCCACCAGTATGAGAATCTGAGTAACCTTCTGGTTAAGTTTTGAGGAATACTTTGGTCCAAAAGCACTAAACCATCAGGCTTTATATGGTATACTTTTAAAGTGAATTATGCATACAAGTCTGTGCAAACTATATCATACATTGCAATAACATCCTAAAATAAAAACCCTATTATATTTTAGCATTATTATTTAAGTTATATAAAATACATCTTTATAAAAGTACAGAATCTTTAAATTATTACCTGCTCAAACAGGTAGCGAGGTTCACTTTTTAGTACTAAAATAAGATTTTTCTTATCAATGTAATGAATGTATTGCTTAGTCTTATGGAGTCATTATAAATTTGTAACAAGTAAAAAATCAAGTCCTATTCCTTAAGGAAAAGTGCCCTTCAAAGAAGTCAGTTGTCATAAGCTAGTCCTTCTGATGTATTTCAACTGAGGAGTCGTGAATTCTTAAAACTGTTAACTGATGCTACTTGTGGCTTGGTTTATCAGGATCCAAACTTGAGTCTGGTTGTAGAGTTGTTCCTATTTGTGCCAGGAAGCTGTTAGCTTGTTGTCCCCAATCATAGTAGTCTGGAGCAAAACTTTAAAACAAGAGACAGAGAGAGAAATTCCAGTGCCTTGAAATATTATACTTATTGACGACATGTTTATTTTTATGCTGAAACAACTGGAATTTTGTATGACCTTTAGACAGTCCTAAAGCTTTCTGGTTTGGGTTTTTTATACCTGAACACTGCTTAGTTCTGGCTTATGATGGTGTTGGGGCTTAAACCTAGAACTCTGAGGCCTCAGGCATGAGAGTCTCTTTGCATAACTATTCTGCTAACTACCCCCCACCAATCCTGAAGTCTTTTTAAAGTATCTTCCTGCACCCCCATCTTCCCACTGCTATGCACGCTGGCTAGAAGAAGTCAGCCCACAAATGTCTGCTGTGGTTTTACTAGAACCATGAACCAGTATCTCTGAGGGGTCAGGCAGTGGTGCCCCTGGTTGAGCACACACATCACAGTTCAAGCTCCTGGTCCTCACCTGCAAGGGGAAAGCTGTAGGTGTCTGTCTCCCTCCCTCTCTAGCTTCTTCTTCCCTCAATTTCTCTCTGTCTCTATCCAATACTAAAAATACATATATATTTTAGTATTTTTAAAATTTTTTAAAAATTGCTCTGTGGAGCAAAATGTTTCAACTGCAGGGGTGATATTACCAAGCTCACAGGGGTTTTGTGAGTTCATACTGATCATGTACTAAGGAGAGAGCATGATCTGTACTTTGGACTAAACAGATGCAACTTATTTTCTATTTAGTTAGTATGCTTGCTATGTGGTGGGAAGGAGCCCCACACACACACGCGCACGCACACACTATGACCACTTCCTCAAAGCTACATCACTTCTGCTAAGTGAGGGGTTAGGGCGGCTCCAGCAGGGTGTGGAGGAGCACACACAGCTAGGAGGAAATGCAGTGGGGTGACTGGGATGAGAGAACTGTTACGGTAAGAGGGAAGCTTCAGGTTAAGTGTTTCTTAGAAGTGAAACCAGGGGGCCGGGTGTTGGTGCACCTGGTTGAGTGTACATGTTAACAGTGCATAAGGACCCAGGTTTGAGTCCCCAGTCCCCACCTGCAGGGGGAATGCTTTGCGAGTGGTGAAGCAATGCTGCAGGTGTCTCTCTGTCTCTCCTTCTCTATCACCCCCTCCCCTCTCAATTTCTGACTGTCTCTATCCATTAAATAAAAATAAAATAAAGATAATTTTTTAAAAAGAAATGAAACCTGATTGTATGCAACCCTTTATGAATTTAAAAGCCTATCATTAACTTTTTTTAGATTTTTTTTTATCTTTTTATTTATTGGATAGGGACAGCCAGAAATCAAGAGGTAAGGGGGCAATAGGGAGAGAGACAGAGAGACACCTGCAGCCCTGCTTCACCACTCGCAAAGTTTTCCCCCTGCAGATGGGAACAGGGGCTCGAACACAGGTCCTTGCACATTGTAATACATGCGCTCAACCAGGTGCACCACCACCCGGCCCCTATCATTAACTTTTTCCCCCTGCCACAAGGGTTATTGGTGGATCTCAGTGCCTACCACATTAATCCACTACTCTCAGTGGCCATCCCCTACTCCCTTTTTTTTTTTTGATAGAGACAGAGAGAAATAAAGGAGCAAAGATGGAGAAAGAGAGACATGGGGCCGGGTGGTGGCACACCTAGTTGAGAACACTTGTTACAATGTGCAAGGACCCAGGTTCGAGCCCCAGGTCCCCCCTCCCCCACCTTTAGGGGAAAAGCTTTGTGAGTGGTGAAACAGGGCTGCAGGTGTCTCTCTGTCCCTCTCCCTATCACCCCCTTCCCTCTTGATTTCTGGCTATCTCTATCCAATAAATAAATAAAGCTATTTAAAAAGAGAGAGACAGACAGCATTGCTCCACTGCTTATGAAACCCTCCCCAACCTCTGTAAGCTAGAGCCAGGAGCTTGAACTGGGGTACTTATGCATGGTCACATGTGCTCTGGGGGCTGTGTGGTGACGCACTCGTTAAGCACACATAATACTATGTGCAAGGAACCTGCAAGGATCTGGGTTTGAGGCCCTGCCTCCCCACCTGCAGGGGGAATGCTCCACAAGCAGTGACACAGGTCTATAGGTATCTATCTCTCTCTTTCCTTCTCTCTCTCCCCTTCCCCTCTCAATTCATCTGTCCTGTAAAATAGAAAATGTAAAATAAAGGTTGGGGGGAAGGTCCCCAGATGAGGTGGATTTGTAGTGCCAGCACCAAGCCACAGCCATAACCCTGGAGGTCAAAAAATAAAGAATTTGGGGTCGGGTGGTAGCACAGCGGGTTAAGCGCACGTGGCACAAAGCACAAGGACCGTCGTAAGGTTCAAGTCCCTGGCCCCCCACCTACAGGGGAGTCGCTTCACAGGTGGTGAAGCAGGTCTGCAGGTGTCTATCTTTCTCTCCCCCTCTCTGTCTTCCCCTCCTCTCTCCATTTCTCTCTGTCCTATCCAACAGTGACGACATCAATGGCAATGATAATAATAACCACAACAACCATAAAAACAGCCAAAAGGGAAAAAATGACCTCCAGGAGCAGTGCAGTCACCAAGCCCCAGCAATAACCCTGGAGGCAGAAAAAAAAAAAAAAAAGAATGTGTGCTCTACTGGGTCTGCCACCACAGACCCAATCATTAACACTTTAACATGAACTTCATTCATTCATTTGTTGCTCAGAGACAAGTTTATGAAAAATTTGTTTGCTTTCTTGTGTATTACTTTTAACCTGGTTCATTTCTATTATCTGGCTTCCGGTTTATCTATGTTCCTTACATCTGCTGGCCTGAAGTTTCTCTCACACAAGCCTAACTCAGGGGTCATGGGACAAGTGGAGAGAAGAGAGGGGCCCAGCCGGCACAGTTCAACACTCTTTCATTCCTGCTGCTCTTGTGGCCTTTCAGCTCCCAGACTGACAGGTTGAAAGAAGCACATAAAGATGGCTGGGCTGTCAAGTGTGGCAGAAGCATCAGCAGGCCAAGGGATAGGAAAGACTAACCCCAAACTACCACCCTTTGGCTTGGAGGCCACACTGCCCATGGCAGAAGTAAGAGAAGTGCATCATGGGGGCAGGTCTCTACATGGCTGCATCTACTCTCACATACAATTGGGTTGTGGAAAAGTCAGGACTCATTTTCGCATAGAAAAAAATAATACATGTGGGGCCAGGTGGTGACACAACGGGTTAAGTACACACATTACAGTGTGCAAGGACTCAGGTTCAAGCCCCTGGTCCCACCTACAGGGGAACAGCTTCACAAGTGGTGAAGCAAGGCTACAGGTGTCTCTGTCTCCTTCTCTATCTCCCCCCTCCTCTCTCAATTTCTCTCTCTCTATGCATAATAAATAAATGAAAATATATTAAAAATGAAAAAAATACATGCACCATAATTTTTTCAGACCACTCAACAGATGTTTCCCCTCCTGTTTTCAGTTACTTCATTCTACCTCCAACTCCAAGGCTTTCTTTTCTTTTGCATCCATTTCACTATTGCAGCCCTCACCCTCCTAGGCAGGCCTCTGTAACGTGAGCAAGGGTCTTACCTTCCTTGAAGTCCCTGAGGAGCAATGTTCCAGGCAAGGTCATCGTCACTGTCATATCTTCGAGGGTTGTCAAAGAAATAAGATCTGGGACTAAATCCATGGCTGGGGACCATTCCAGGGTTGGTCTAGAAAAATAGTTCACTTTTCAGTATGCTTTGACATGGTCTGATTTACAAAAGACAAAGATCAGTAAGACTGTTCTTACAGGAAGCTAAATAGGAGGCCAGGCAGTGGCGTACCTGGTTAAGTGTACATACCACCATGTGCAAGGTCTCAAGTTCAAGCTCCATGAGTGAAGCAGTGTTGCAGGTCTCTCTCTCTCTCCCCCTCTCTCTCTCTCTATCTCTCTCTCTCTATCTCTCTATCTCTATCTCTATCTCCTCTCCTCTCCACCCCTTCCCTAACAATTTCTTTCTGTATTACCAAATGAAGTTTTAAAATAAATTATCAATAACAGAAGCTAAATATGTTCTGCACCTCTGGATGAAGGCTGTACCTTTCACTAGAATGTTCATTTTAGGTTCTCTTATATTTAAGAGGATCTAAATTTTATCAGTGCAGTCCACAGAAACAGAGGCCTCCAAATAAAAGCTTTCGCCTCTCCTCCCAACAACGTTATTGTTATAGGGCCAGCAAATAGCTCACTAGCCCTGTGCACAATGCAAGTTTGAGCCTGCCCAACCCCCCACCCCAAGAGTAAAGAAGCTTTGATGCTGTGATATCTCTGCCCCTACCTCTCCTTCTTCCTGTCCTTCTGCCTCTTATCCTATTATCTTGTCAATCACTATTTTTTTAAATTTATTTATAAAAAGGAGACATTGACAAAACCATAGGACTAGAAGGGTACAACTCCACACAATTCCCACCACCAGAACTCCTTATCCCCTCCCCTCCCGATAGCTTTCCTATTCTTTACCCCTCTGAGAGTATAGACCCAAGGTCACTGTGGGATGCAGAAGGTGGAAGGTCTGGCTTCTGTAACTCTTCCCCGCTGAACATGGGCGTTGACAGGCCGAACCATACTCCCAGCCTGCCTCTCTCCCTAAGAGGGTTCTCTGACCCATCTCGGATGGAGCTAGAAGGAATTATGTTAAGTGAGCTAAGTCAGAAAGACAAAGATGACTATGAGATGATCCCACTCATAAACAGAAGTTGAGAAAGAAGAACAGAAAGGGAAACTCAAAGCAGGATCTGACTGAATCTGAAGTAGGGCACCAAAGTAAAAACCCTGGGGTGAGGGTGAGGGTGGATGTTCAGCTTCCCAGGGCACGGGTGGGGGGTGAGATGGGACACAGTCTTTTGGGGTGGGAATGGTGTTTATGTACACTCCTATTAATTTGTAGTCATATAAGTCACTAATTAATATGAGTGGGGAAAAATTGATTGAATGCCTCAAGCTTTTTAAAGCACAGAATGAGTCTTCTTAATACATAGGCTGAGTAATTGATATGTTGACTCTCTTAAAAGCTTAGACCAGGGAGAACAGAAGCAACTGGTGGCACGGCTATATACAAATAATGTCAAAGGACATAAATTATGGTGATGTTGTGTATGATACAGAAAATCCTAACAAAGAGATTTTTCAAAGTTAACCCAATTGTCAAATATTGTGATTATAGCAATAACTATCTATTGCCTCCTTAACCCTAAGACAGCAGGCACCTCCCACTTCCTCTATAGAGCCTATATTTCCCCCAGTCCTGGAACCTCTAGGGTGGGGCTCACTTTCCTGCATGCTGCTCTCAATTCATGTCAATCATTATTAAATCAATAGAAAATTAATAAAGTTCCTCCTTGTTGACTCCAAAAAAAAAAAAAATCTGATGCCTAGTATTGTATTCACATGTCTCTTTGCCAGTGATGAGGAAATGATTAAATCCTTGGGAAGGCCAATAGCCCTATGGAAATGATTAAATCCTTTACAGCAGCCCCCAGATATTTCTACTGCAAATATAGATCAAAATATAGAACCTCTCTTCTGCAGGTAAAGATAATGAAAATCGAGGAGACTGATCCCAAGTATCTTAAAATCAATACTCACTGCTGTTCTGCCCACAACCTGCCCAAGGTCTGGAGGGAGTGATTCTTTTTCCTGACACAACCACATTCACACTAACATTTGACCCTTAATTTGCTATAAACTAAATACTAGGCTTGTCGGAAAAGTCATGGTGTGTTTTTCTATGCAAAAATGTACCACGACTTTTCTGACAGCCCAATATATAAGTTTTTTCCTTCAGCAAAGAAAAACAGAGAATGGTGATTCCATTCTGTAATAGTAATTCTATATAGGTTGCTCACTTTCTTTTTCCTTCTAGCTCATGAATAACTATCTAAAAATTAATACAGGGAAAGAAAAGAGAGAGAGAGAGATGTGCTCGCCTTACCAACACTAACTAACATTAGCCAAACAATCACTCACAATGCATTTCCACAGGTCTCACAGAAACAGTGTCTTAAAACTCCGCCACTATCTAGTGTGGTTAGAATAATTTGTGAAGTAAAGCTTCCAGGAGCTTCCTAACTCTGCTAGGCTTTGCATTTTCTGGCTTGTCCCACAGAAACATTCAAGTGAAATTTGACTGAGCAAAGGGTCCCAGAGATAGCATGACCATTATGCAAATGACTTTCAAGCCTGAGGCTCTGGGGTCCCAGGTTCAATTCCCAGTACCACCGTAAGGCAGAGCTGAGCAGTGCCCTGGAAACAGGGAAAGATGGAAGGAAGGAAGGAAGGAAGGAAGGAAGGAAGGAAGGAAGGAAGGAAGGAAGGGAAGGAAGGAGGGAAGGGCAGAGCAGAAATATAACAAAACTGAAGGAGTGACTTTAGAATTCTTCACAATAGTTTACTTTCATCCCATTCCCTAACCAGCATCCAGCATAATACAGAAGGGAGAATTACCATTCTATTTTCCTTGATTATAAGAAAAGCTCATGGGGGCTGGGCAGTGGCACACTGGGTTAAACACACATAGTACAAAGCACAAAAACCCGTGTTAAGGATCCTGGTTTGAGCCCCTGGCTCCCCACCTGCAAGGGTGTCACTTCACAAGTGGTGAAGCAGGTCTGCAGGTGTCTTCTTCCCTCTCTATCTTCCCCTCCCCTCTCAAGTTCTGTCCTATCAAAAAAATCAAAACATGGCCACAGGAGCAATAGACTGATAGTGCAGGCATCAAGTCCCAGCAATAACCCTGGAGGCAAAAAAAAAAAAAAGCTCATGAGGTCATGAGGCCCAGAAGTTGCTGTCTCTCTCTCTCTCAAATAAATCTTTAAAAAGCTCATATATTTGGTGCAAATCAAGTCAAGTGAGGTTATGTTAAATTTGGGAATATACTTAATCACTACCTCCGGGCCTTAGTAGATGCTTTCAATTTTTTTTTTTTTAAATAAAGCAAAATTGAAAAAAAAAAAAATCAATACTTCCCTCCTAAGAGAAAAGAAAAATAGCATCACAACAGTATGAAAGAGGTCACCTAGTGAAAAAACTCAAGCCAAACACTTGAATGGCTTGTTTTATGATTAGAATTGGAGATTTTTTTGCATAGATAATAATGGTTTACTTACCAGGTCCTTTGTAGGATTTCTAACTCGGAAGAAGTAAACTACTAACGTGGTAGGTAAGAGCTCCCACACAAACAGGACAATTCCAAACACTACATATCCAGCATCCCCTAGCTGATTCTTCAAATCTGCCTGTTGGGAAGAAGGGGATAAAGGGGAAAGTGACTACAGTTTGACGACATCAAGTTTGATTCGCTACTTTCTTGCATTAGAGACTGATTCTAATATGATTCTCTTTCCCTAAAATGGACATGTTAAAATCAAGTAATACTGATGGTCCAGGTCTACAGTGGCAGGGTTTTTACTTTGTTTGTTTTAACCAGAGTACTGCTCCACCACTCTGGCTTATGGTGATTGGGGGATTGAACCTGGGAGCTGGGAGTCTCAGGCATGAGGGTCTGTTTGCATTAACTGTTATGCTCTCTCCGCCACCCAGTGGCAGTTATTTAAAATGTAAAAGGATAAGGGTTGGGTAGTGACACACACCCAGTAGAGCATGCTTATTACCCTACATAAGGACCTGGGTTCAAGCCCCCACCCCTACCAGCGGAAGGAAGGTGATGCTTCATGACAGTGGAGATGCTGCAGGTGTCTCTCTTTCTCTCTCCCTTTTCCCAAATCCCTTCTCCCTGTCTCTCTCAAAAAAGAAAGAAAGCAAATGGCCACTGCAAGGGTGCAGGCAGTGATAATCTGATTATCTCCATCAACATATACAAAGACAGAAACCAATTTCTGATATTTTATTACTTCGCTCTCTAAAATCTTATGTCTAAATTTACCCTTTTCAAATTTAAGCTAAATTTTACTTATTTTTTATTTATGTATTTGTTATTTTATTATTTTTTTATTGCTACCAGGATTATTGCTGGAGCTCAGTGCCAGCACTACTAATCCACCACTCTCAGTGGCCATTTTTTTTTCTTTCTGTTTTATTTGATAGGACAGAAGGAAATTGAGAGAGGAGGTGGGGAGAGAGAGAGAGAATCCTGCATACCTGCTTCACTACTCGGGAAGCTACCTCCTGCAGGTGAGGAACGGGGGCTCGAACCTTAGACCTTTTGCACGGTATTATGTGCACTTAACCAGTTGCACTACAACCCAGCCCCCAAGCTAATTTCCTTTTCTATGACAATTGAACAATGAGACTGTTGCATTGCTACCTCCCAAATTCTTGAGAGTAATAGCCTTGTCCCTAGAATAAACACATCAATTCTCACACTGTTCTTCACATTAACCACAACCTGTTCTTTGAAATTCCTTGAAAGCTTACCGAAGACTTGTCTAGAAAAACCATTCTCAGAGCCCAGGATGTTTGGCATCTGGACCAGAACAATGATCAAATGGGCGTGATACAGCGATGTTCTCTCATTGTCTCTACGTGACAATAGTTGAGTTTGGGCAGCATTATGGGAAGGCTATCATTAAAAAAAAAAAAGTCACCTAAACTTAACTCTTTTCCCTTCTCTCTGTCATCATATTTATGTATGTATGTATGTATGTATGTATGTATGTATGTGCCGGAGCCCTGCTCAGCCCTTACAATGGTACTGCGGATTTCTATTGGGCTGTTGCAAAAGCCATGTGATATTCTTCTTCTGGTTGTTTTTTTTTTTTCCTATGCCAATATGTCACAACTTTTCCAACAAACCAATATTTTATAAGATGAAAAGAGTTCTGGCAAAGGACGGTGGTAACAACAGTCACATAACCAACCATGTGAATGTCTTTAATGACATTGAGCTGGATACTTACAAGTGGGTACACTTGAGAAAATAAAATTCTGGGCTGGAGAAACAGCTCACGTGGATAGAGGGCTACTTTGCCATGTGTGCAGCCCTGGTTCGGGCCTGGCCACCACTGCACAGAAGAAAGCTTCGGTGCTATGGTATCTTTCCTCTCCCTCCCTCTCTTTCTCTCTCTCTTTTCTCCTTCCTTCCTCCCTTCCTTCCTTTCTTTTTCCATTTCCAGATCATGGCTCAGCTCTGGCTTAGAGAGAGAGAAAGAAAGGGAGTGTGTGTGTGTGTGTGTGTGTGTGTTGCTATGCTTCTAAGTTCTGCTTCTAAGACCCCTTCTGTTGCATTGCTTGAGGCTGTGGTCTATTTACATCATCATTGTTTTCACTGGTTTAATCCCCACTGCTTCACAGCTATTTTCCTTCTCCCCACCCCCTATCCTACCTACTTCCTCTTCCTGACACTTCTACCTCAAGAGACATAAAAGGGCTTTCTAATGAAGAAATATTAGAAAAGATTAGATTGTTGGACTGCAACCCCGCTCGTCAATAAAGATTGAACTGCGTTCCCAGCTCAGCCATGAGTCCCTGGTCGTCTGTCTCCCACCCAAGAAACTAGACTGGATGTGTGTGTGTGTGTGTGTGTGTGTGTGTGTGTGTGTGTGTGTGTGTGTATCTGCATCCCAGCACCAGGGCCTCACACACACATGTACAATTTTGCCACTTCCTTCCTAGCTGACTTTCCTCATTTTACTTCAAATGGGTGTGAGGAGGAGAGAGTTCCCCCTTGGTGCCATGGTATTTGCATATGTTGCCAAGGTTCAAACCCAGGGCACGCACATAGAAAGGCACACACCCTACCAGGGAGCTATCTCTCAACTCCCTACCCCCACCAATGTTTTATGTATTACTTGACAAGAGCGCCGGAAGGTGGGAAGGCAAAAGGTGTGTGTGTGGTGTGTGTGTGTGTGTGTGTGTGTGTACACACACACACACACACACACACACACACACACACAGAAGCAAGAGAGGTGTCTACTTCTCCCCCACAGGCACAGGGAGCTCAGAGCTGCTGTTCAAGTAACCCCTCAGCACCCACTGACCTGATCTGACACATTGTACCAGTCATAATCAAAGGAGTGGATGTTCCTGCTCTGAGAAAAGGATAAGATGAAGAGGTTGTAGCAGGCTCTGGAGGTGTACAGCAGGATGACGGTCACACCAATAGCAGTCACTTGACACACGGAGGAGCCCTGGAAAAGCAGAAAGCATAAAAGACACACATCCCAGGACCAGCACCTACCTCCTCCCAGAACATTACCTGTGTCCCGACCTGCTGTGCTTTCGCACTTCAGCCTCACCCAGGCTTCTGACAGAGCCCTTCTTTCTCACAGACCATGAGCAAAGCTCCAAATCCCACCTTACTCCACACCCCTGCCTCAAGTTTCACATTCTCTTATATAGATTTGAAGTGTATGTGTCCAGTACCCAGTTCCAGGCTTGGGGACCACAACCTCAGAGGGTGGGGGTGGGGGAAGGAGCAGTGCTGCTGACAGTGGTTGTGGGCAATGAACACTTTCTCCGAGTCTAGAACCAGTAGCAATACAATCCTGATGTGACTCTGGACTTGGAGTCTATGTATGGCCCAATGTAGGAAGCTAGATGTGTTCCTATGAAGAATATTAGCACAATCAAGTCTCATATTCCTTTATGTACTTTATGTTTATAAAGGGCTTATATTTATTCATCAGTTCCATCCAGCTGTTTAGTTTACAAAGTATATGAAATATTTAATGCCAGAGCTATCGCATAGATTTTAATTAGGCCATCATTAAAAATTTGTATTAGTTGAAGTTCTCAAATCTACCAATTAATCCTTCTGGCTTATTTCTTTTGAATTTCCTATATTTTCTGATCATATGTAAATTTAATTTTGGCAATAAGATGCATACCTGAGCTTTTTTTTTTTTCCTCATTTCTCTTATTCCATATGTCAGTTCAACCACTGTCCTTTCAACCAGAGATTTAACTCTCAGTCAGTAATTATGCACCACCACCCCCCTAGTACATTTTGAGGGACCTGGACTTGGACCCGTCTCGCACACAAAGCTCTAGCTGTGTGTTGTGGCAACCACAGAGTGACTAGTCATCTGCAGGAGTTCCGGTGGGGAAGGTGTATGTCCTGTTCTGTTTGCCGCTGGGAGAGAGGCTGAATAGTGGGATCTTGATGACATGCCACCTCACCTTAGACTCCAGGTAGATGTTGGCCAAGGACATCTTAGAGATTTTGTAGAGACAGACGGACAGAGATACGGCGCAGAGCACGAAGAGAGTGTCATTAATGGCGACTCGCACAGAGACAATGACCTTCCTCTCCCAGGCTCCTGTCTTCACCAGCACCGCGCAGGTTAAGTTCACCAACAGGAAAACAAGGCTGATGAAGAGTGAGGCCAAGTAGAGGGGCAAGCTGGAAAGGACAAGAGAGAAATCTAAGCTTGGGGCCAGGTGGTGGCGCACCTGGCTAAGCACATGTGTTACAATGTGCAAGGACCTAGGTTCGAGCCCCCGGTTCCCACCTGCATGGGGAAAGCTTTGCAAGTAGTGAAGCAGTGCCTGCAGGTACCTCTCTGTTTCTCTCCCTCTCGATTTCTGACTGTCTCTATCCAATCAATAAATAAAGATTAAAACTTTTTTTTTAAGAGACATAAATCTAAACACCATTCCCTGCATGTTGGTCCCATGATCTGGGTTGACCTAGAAAGAAAGTAATTTCATTTTTTTTATTGCCACCAAGATTATCACTGGGGTTTGGTGCCTGCACAACAAATCCACTATTTTTAGTTCCCCCCTTTTTGTTTCTCTTTTCTGTTTTCTTTTTGACAGAGACAGAGAGAAATTGAGAGGGAAGACAGATAGAGAAACCTGCAGCACTGCTTCACCACAGGTGGTGACCAAAGGTTTGAACCCAGGTCCTCGCACATGGTAATGTGTGCCCTCTACTATGATCTGGTAGTTATTTTTTGGTTAAGTATAGTTATCTTTTAAAATAATTTATTTATTTATTTATTCATGAGAAAGACTGGCTGAGAGAGAGAAAGAACCAGACATCACTCTGGTACACATGCTGCTGGGGATCGAACTCAGAACCTCATGGCTGAGAACCCAGTGTTTTATCCACTGTGCCACCTCCCGGACCACAAGGATAGTATAGTTATTTTTTTTGGTTAAGCACTAGAAGCAAAACCAAACAGCATTTAACTGCATGAGCTTTGAAGGTTCCTAGACTCAAATTACAAAGTGTAGATTGTGCCTTCAGGCACTACCTTGTGTCTCTGAGTCACCCTGCTCCTATGCGCCGAAGCACCCACCCAGGGCCCACTACTCCCAAAGACACGGTGACAGAAGCATCTGCTCAGAGATGGTCTACATTCTGGAACAAAACCCAACCTATCTGAGCCTTCGAGTCCTCATGTGAAATTGCACTAAGCAATTATCTACATGGCAGGTTGTTTCTGAGGATTGAGATAATGCCTAGAAAGGGTTTTACCGCCCTCCCCAAAAGTCACTGATGAAGAGAATGTCTGTCTGGGTTGTCTTTACTTTCATGTGGGAATCTCCTATCAGATGCAGTGGTCTATTGGGGATGAAAAATCTAGCGCCTTTATGCAGTAGGCATGCAGAAAGGGACAAATTTGTTCAGCTCAAAAATAAACCTGTTTGGGGGTGGTGGCGGGAGGGAAGGAGAAGGGAGCGGAGGAGGTTGTGTGATTGCCATATGTGTTGCCTATAGGTCTGGCAGCAGAGGAGGAAGGTCTAGTGCTGTGGTATCTCTCCTGATCTCTGTCTCTCTCTTAGCCTTCATAACTGAATGAAAAAGCCATCGGAAACAGTGAAATCACACACGCATGAGTTCCTGGCTCTACAAAATAAACAAACAGATTTGGGGCAGAAAAAAGCTCATGTTTTACCATGAATAAGGCCCTGAGTTCAGTGCCCAGAACTACATGGGAGCGCCAAGGGAACAGCATGGGTAAGTGAAGTGACAACATTGGTTTCTCCTTTCTTTCTCTCTAAACATGCAGCATATAAATCGGCTGAAGGCCTTCGTGGCTCTCTTTCTCAGTGGTCCACATGCCTTCGTGGCTTGTACTTTCTTCTCTTTTTCTGTCCTTACTTTCTCCTAATAAATGCTCATCTCCCTGGAAAAAAAAAAGAAAAAAGAATGAATGAAAAGATGGAAAGAAAGAGGCTTAAGAGGCCACTCGGCAGTATCACGCAGTGTGAAGAAGCCCTGGTGTTCTCCCCAGAACTGCATCAGAAATAAATGACAAGGGGGCTGGGCAGTGACACACCCAGTAGAGCGCTCATGTTACAGTGCACAGGGAATCGGGTTTCAGTCCAAGGTCCCCACGTGAAGGGGAAAAGCTTCATAAATGGTAAAGCAGTGCTTCAGGCCTCCTGCCCCTCAATTTCTCTGTTTCTATCCAAGACTAAATTAAAAATACATATTTTTAAAATGCTTAGATAGACAGACAGACAGACAGATATGTGGATAAACTGCAAGGTGGTGCAGTGGAGAAAACACTGGACTCTCATTTCTTTCTCACTCCCTCCCTATCTCCTCCTTCCCTCTGAATGTCTGTCTCTGTCGTAAAAAGAAAAAGAACACAGAAGAGAGGAGACAGGGTAAGGACTCAGGAAATGTGGGGAGTTTTTATTTTATTTTATTTTATTTTTTTGCGATCTCACTTGTTTAAACAAGAATTATTCCATTATACACAGTGGGGGCAATATCTACTTATCAGTTCTAAAACAAAAACTACTTTGTGCCCTATTAAAATTTAGGGAAAGGCTTTCCCCATTCCTAGTGGGGTAAAAACCATCCCAGACTTCTGACTAAACTCATTCATGAGGTAAGCTGATCAAAAGTCGGATTTTTCCAGACATTTCTTACAAAACTTTGACAGGACTTGTTAGCTTTCAACTCATGAAAACAAAAAATGGCTGAGAGGTAAGACAATATATATATATATATATTAAGAATGAGAAAAGCAAATTCTGCACTGGGGTCTGGCCTGCTCAGGAGACAGCTGTAGGAAAAAGGGAGCCCCGGGCTTCATCTGACGCAGCCAACAGCCTGATGGCTCACAGTACCAGCCCAGCAACCCTGACCCGCCCACACCGGCACACAGCTTAATCCTTCCTGAGGGGCACAGTCTCCTCCCTGATGCCCTCCTTGGTCACGATGAAGATCTGGAGTGAGTCCCCGGTGTACACGTCCCGCTCGGCCGCAGAGATGAAGACATCCTTAGATGCAAAAATTAGAGGTAAAAATATTCAAGGAGGAGGATGTCAGACAGTCAGGACCATCCTTCCCATCACCACCCCAGAATATGTCTAGTGTGAACACCATGAGGGAGCAGTGGGTAAGGTTTGAAATCCTGGAGCTTCACACTTGGAAGCAGCCCAGATGCCCAAAGACAGATGAGAATACAGGTCCATGAAGGATGATAAATGACATAGTAGGGGTTGTATTGTTAAATGGGAAACTGGGGAATGTTATGCATGTACAAACTATTGTATTTACTGTTGAATGTAAAACATTAATTCCCCAATAAAGAAATAAATTTTTAAAAAAAGACAGATGAGTAGTTAAGGAAGCTGTGGTATATATACACAATGGAATACTATTCAGCTATTAAAAATGATGAGGTCATCTCCTTTGCTTCATCCTGGATGGAATCTGAAGGAACTGTGTTAAGTGAGATAAGCCAGAAGGAGAAGAACAAATAGCAGATGCTTTCACTCACAGGTGAAATACAAGAAACAAGAACAAAAAGGGAAAACACAAAGTGAAACTTGGACTGGGTTTGGTGTATTGCACCAAAACAAGGACTCTCAGGAAGGAAGGCAGGGAGAGGATGGAGAGGGTTTTGGGTCCTGGTGCACTGTGTTGGAAAAGACCCAAGTTGGGGGTGAAGAGTGTTTTGAGGGGGTCGGGCGGTAGTGCAGCGGGTTAAGCACACGTGGCACAAAGCGCAAGGACCAGCGAGGATCCCGGTTCAAGCCCCCAGCTCCCCAACTGCAGGGGAGTCGCTTCACAGGTGGTGAAGCAGGTCTACAGGTGTTTTTCTCTCTCCCCTCGGTCTCCCCTCCTCTCTCGATTTCTCTCTGTCCCATCCAACAACAGCAGCCATGACAATGATAATAATGACAACAAACAAGGGTAACAACAAGGGCAACAAAATGGGAAAAATGGCCTCCAGGAGCAGTGGTTTTGTAGTGCAGGCACTGAGCCCCAGCAATAACCCTGGAGGCAAAAATAAAATTTTTTTAAAAAGTGTTTTGGACACACCTATTACAGGGAGATGAGAAATTGTACCAATGTGTCAACAACCATATTGTAAACCATTAACCCTCAATAAAATAATTTAAAAAGGAGGAGAAGGAGAAGGAGGGGAAGGGGAAGAAGGAGAAGGAAGAGAAGAAGAAAAACAAATAATAAATAAAATAATAATCTTGGGGCTTCAACTTCCTGTGTGGTTACACACTCAAAGCTTAAACTTTAAGCAGAAGCAAATCATTTTGAGAAAAATAACATGAGTTAGTTGCCAAGGACAGGTTCTCTCACACGACAAGTCTGTTGGTCAAGTCCCCTTGAGCACACCTCGCGCATCTGGTGTCATGGTCCCCACTGTTTCCTCTGTGTCACTGTTCCCCCCACCACCCCTGCCACCCCAGCTCTTCCCATCCAGCGTGTCTCTCACTGAAAAGGGGGTCCAGAAGGGCCTCTCCACTGTGCATACTACCTTCCAAGCATGTGCACCAGCTGCTCAGCTCTGGGTACTAGAATGTCACCGTGTGGACTAAGCTCAGGAGGGCAGCACCTCTCACAGCCTGAGTGTTCCTCAGGACCGGAACCCTGTGCTGGGTTCCCAGGAAGTGCTTGGCACTTCTAGGCCTGGTCCCCCTACCTAGTAAACCCAGTTTCACACTTCTATGTTGCTAAGATCAGGATCATCTTACAGCATGGGGCACACTGCATATTCAGCAAAGGGGTGACCCCTCTCTGCCAGAAATCTGCTGGGAAGCCCAGGGGTCAAAACAGGAAACGTGGAACTTGTACGTGACCCTGGGTCAAGTGCTTAATCAGATCAAGCTGCAGCTTCCTTCTCAGTCAACCAGAAGCAGGGGTTCGGGGCCTGTTGCCCAGGGCAGGGGAAAGACGGTGTGTGGGGCAGTGAGAACAGTTGTCTGACTCATGTTAAGTATGTTCCAGGATGTTGCCACCGTGATGGGGCAAAATCAGAGAAGCATGAAGAGAGACAAAGGCAACAGCAACTGAGACTCACCAAAAATTCTGGTTCCATGGAAGCCCCCCCACCATTTATTTTACTTCAATAAACACTTTAGAACATATTAGCCAATACACTAATATATTCTAGTGATAAACTTATTATAATGTTTTATTCTTTTCAAAATTTTATTTATTTATTTGTTTGTTTGTTTGTTTGTTTATTTATTTTGGATAGAGACAAAGAAGTTGAGAGATGGGGAAGGGGGAAGAGATACCCACAGTATTATTTCGCTGCTTATGAAGCTTTCACCCCTGCAGGTTGGGGACTAGGGGCTTGAACTTGAGTCCTTATTCCCTGGAATGTGTGCGCTCCCACCAAGTGCACCACTCTTTGGCCCCTGATTTCTTATTCTTTGCTGTGCTTTGGTGAAGAGTACAAGTTAGAAATAATCAGAAACTTCTGGAATTAGTCTTAATGTTTCTATACCCTGCTGGGGGTGGGGGAGCAGTTCTAGCCTTATAACAGCAACATGCCCCCCCCCCAAAAAAAAATAACCACAAGCTGAATGCTAAGTGCTTCCAGATGACACTTAGGTGTTGTTTCAGAAAATCTCTCTTCTTCCTTTTTTTTTTTTTTTTAACCACCAGGGCTCTCATTGGGGTTTGGCACTGTATGGGTTCCACTATTCCTGGTGGCCTTCTTCTTTTTCTTTTTTTTTTTTTTTGCCTCCAGGGTTATCACTGAGGCTCTATGCCTGCATTATGAATCCACTGCTCCTGGAGCTATTTTTTTCCCTTTTGTTGCCCTGGTTATTATTACTGTTGTTGTTGCTGTCATTGCTGTTAGATAGGACAGAGAGAAATGGAGAGAGGAGGGGAAGACAGAGGGGAAGAGAAAGATAGACACCTGCAGACCTGCTTCACCGCATGTGAAACAACTCCCCTACAGGTGGGGAGCCGAGGGCTCAAACCAGGATCCTTCGGCCGGTCCTTGCTTTGCACCATGTGCGCTTAACCCTCTGCGCTACCGCCCAGGCCCCCTTATTCTTTTTTATACAGGTTGACAGAGAGAACAAGAGAGACAGAGAGCCACCTTCAGCACCGCTCTATCACTTGTGAAGCTTCCCCACTGCTGGGAACCAAGGACTTGAACTCGGGTCCTCACACATGGTAATAATGTGTGCTCTCCTGGGTGATTTATCCACCATCCCTACTTATCTTTTTCTTTTATTATTTGTCATGAAAGGAATACATGTCTACTGAGGCATAACTGACGCCCAGGCAGCATAGTACTCATGACTGATAGCGTATCAGGCCCCTGTACTCTTTCATTGCTCCGATTTTTCACACAATGAGAACCGAATCTCCCCTCCATCTTCTCCCTTCTTGGCTCTTGTTTGCCTGCGGTGGCCCAGAGAAGACAAGTGTGGAGACAGACAGACAAACATGTGGTAGTCTCAGCCAATTTGGGCTCATCTCTGAGAGGGAGATGGTGACTTCTACCTCAAAGAGCTACTGCACCTGGAGCTCTAGCTCTTCTGTCTTCAACCCTCAGGGCCTTCAAGTCTCAGCCCAGCCTCTCCTTTCAGCAACAGTAAGTCCCAGAAAAGCCTTCACCACCTCTGGGCATTCCTTCCTCCACAGGTACTCAGCCTGGTAAACAGACTTTGCCCTCCCTCTGCTAGTGACTGAACTCCAAGGTTGAGAAGTCTCTCTGGGCAGTCATCATCTTTCCCAACCTTCCTGGAGTCCCCGTTCATTTCCCATCACACACTCCTGGGCTCCCCACATCTTCTGAGCGCCCCTGATTCCTCTTCTTCCTCCTCTGCCTCAACGTGTCCATGCTCTCAGCTCTCTCCTCTGTACCTCTTCCTCAGGAAGTATGTTCACACCCACAGCTTTTTCATGACCAAGTGCAAAAACCATACTTCTCACCACTGTCACTGTCCTAAGTCCAGACTCACATGCTGAACAGCCAGTCACTGTGGCTTTGGCACCTCAAACTATGAGCACATTTGACGGCTGACCTTCCTTTTCTGGTATTAAGTTTTCCTTTCTGCTAAGCCCTTATGCCTTTCCCCAGACTCCTAATTCAAAAAGTTATGTGGACCCATGCTCCATTTAATCAGTTGTCGAGTTGAACCGACTCTTAATTCTCCATTTCCTTACTTCCCACCCTTACCACACTGCCTCATGAGTTCTAGCCACAACTCAAGTGATAATGCCCTAATCTACCCCACCCTGAATCCTACACTTCACACTCCATCGCCATTCCCCTATATTCTAGACTCCCATCCATCTGTTGACACCCCACATCTTAAGAATGTCTACTTGCGGGAGTCGGATGGTAGTGCACCTGGTTGAGTGCGTGCAGAGATTACAATGCACAAGGACCCAGTTCAAGGCCTACTCCCCACCTGCAGGGGGAAATCTTCACTAGTAGTGAAGCAGATCTGCAGGTGTTTTTCTGCCTCTCTTCCTCTCTATCTCTCCCTGTTTCAATATCTGACTGTCTCTATCAAATAAATAATAATAATAATAAATTTTAAAAAGGAGCCCAGGCAGTGGTGCACCTGGTTAAGTGCACACATTTCAGTGCACAAGGACTTGGGTTCAAGCCCCCAGTCCCTACCTGCAGGAGGAAAGCTTCACAAGTGGTGAAATAGGGCTACAGGTGTCACTCTGTCTCTTTCCCTCTCTAGCTCCCCTTCCCCTCTCAATTTCTGTCTCTCTCTAATAATAAAAAGGGGGAGTGGTCAGGCAGCAGGTTAAGCGCACAGGGCACAAAGCACAAGGACTGGCCTAAGGATACTGGTTCGAGCTCCCGGCTCCCCACCTACAGGAGGTCATTTCACAAGTAGTGAAGCAGGTCTACAGGTATCTGTCTTTCTCTCCCCCTCTGTCTTCCCCTCCTCTCTCCATTTCTCTGTCCTATCCAACAACCAACAATGACGACATCAATAACAGCAACAATAATAACTACAACAATGATAAAATAACAATGGCAAAAAAGGGGAAAAAATAGCCTCCAGGAGCAGTGGAGCCCCAGCAATAACCCTGGAGGCAAAAAAAAAATTTTTTAAAGAAAGTCTACTTGCTGTTTCCCAAACCCACCTCTGTGATTTTATGTCTCCTCACCTCTGTGATTTTATGCAAGCTGATCTGCCTGCCTCAAAGTTGGGGGAGGGGGGAGGGGTTGTGGGATGACACACAAAAGACCCTTGTACCCGAGGCTCCCAGGTCTCAGGCCCCAAGTTCAATATCTCCATCACCATAAACCAGAGCAAACTTTCTAGGTGCCAGATGGTGATGCATCTGGTTGAGTAAGAACCCAGGTTCAAGCTCCCCAGCCCCCTATAGTGAGGAAGCTTCACAAGCAAAGAAACAGTGATGCAGGTCTCTCTCCCATCCCCATCTTCTCCCCTCTCAATTTCTCTCTGTCTTATTAAATAAAAGAAAAAAAGAAAAAAGGAAAAATTGATCACCAAGAGTGGTGTATCTGGCATGCAGACACTGAGCACCAATGATACAGTGATACCCTTGGTGGCAACAAACAATATTAAAATAACAATAATAATAAAATTTACAACTCCTGCCCTTTGGTTTCTATCTAATATCATTTTCCCACCCTAGACCACTTGGTAAATAAAGGTTTGGAATGTTTTGAAGAAACAAGCAGCATTATGAAACGAAACAAAGTGAAAAAAGTACATAAGATCTCACAGTAAGATAAAAAGTTAGGAGGCCAAGGGACAGCTCACTCAGTAAAGTACACTCTTTTGCCATGTGCAAGGACCCAGGTGTCAACCCTCAGCCACAAGAGACCACCATGCAAAGGGGACGTTTCAGAAGTCGTACTGTAATGTCTCTCCCTCCCTCACTCTAGAAAAAAAAAGAGAAAGAGTTAGCCAGGAGTGGTGAAACTGCAGAGACACACAACCCCAAAGAAGCCCTGGAGAGAAAAATAACTATATAATTCTTTTAAAAAATAAAAGAGAAAAGAACTAGAAATGCAATATACCGTAACTCCGCGTTAGAATACAGATGAAAACTTAACAGTGGAAAACATTATTTTTCGTAGAGTTCGGGGTCCATGGAAGAGTTCAGTAGTTGTCTTTGTTTGTTTGTTTTCCCTTTCCATAAGCCTAACCTCACACATTTCTAACTTTTTTATCTTTCATTTTTTTCCTTCTTCCTGATAAGCTTATGTAACTGTTACAATGAAAAACAAACCAAATCACCTCAGAAAACTTTACCTTTCCTCTTAGCCTGAACCTCTGGGAGAAAGGAGGTATGAAGAGTTCTAAAGGAGTGGAGAACAAGGAGAGGAAAGTGACCATATCACAAGGATATGTTTCCCTGAGGACCATTTGTACACTGCCCAGGAACTATGATATTTTAACCCTACGGTCACGGTAACAGCAGAAACCACAGGAAAAGAAAATCAGTGGGAACTGGCATGTGAGAAGACCACTTTGTTTGTGAGACAGCTTCTGGCTGGTTAACAAAAGTAAAGGAGATAAGAAAGCAGCCCCAACACACTCCTGGCCTCCAGGCAGGAAGTACCAGTCTGGGACAGGAAGTACAGAACTTAGAATAGGAAGTGGACAGCAACAGAGTACTTGACCACCTCACACCATGAGGAGTAGTGTTAGTGGAATGTAAAGTTTTGCTTAAATTTCTCTTTCAACATCTCAACATATCTTACAGAAAGGGGAAAGTAAAACTTGGCTCAATATATCCTGTATTTCTTTTTGAAAATCAAAGATGGAAGAGAAACAGCTGAAAATGTTTCATGGCCAAGTATTCTTGAATATTCCTGTGTTCGGTGTCCACATTTTTCTAAACCAAAGATTAAAATATACAGATCAAGAAAGAGAAAGAAATCAAATCAAAAGGAAACAAGCACCAGCAAAATTCAGAGCTAGGGCTGAAAGTACCCAACTTCCCATGTATGAAGAACTGGGCTTGACCTCCAGCTACAATATGGGAATATTACACACAGGGGAAGCTTCACAAGTGGTCTCTCCTCCCCAACACCACCCCTTCTGAGGTGGAAAACGAAGGGGGTCCACCTGGAGTGATGGAATTGACAGGCAAAAAACATCAGTGAAACATCACTGGTGGCAAAAAATATATAATAATTTTAAAAAATGAAAATAAATTTTAAAAAATTCATGGCTGTCTGATGTGAGTGAAAGGGAGACTTAAGGTGAAAAATAAAGTGATTCTTGGCTGGATTTAATATAAACTGTCTTTCAAAGCACTGGATCGCTACTGAATAATTTGACATGGGAAGTTTTTACTAGCTTTAAATTAACAGTATGTGTTTTGTTCTTGGCCTGCCATGTGTGTGTGTGTGTGTGTGTGTGTGTGTGTGTGTGTGTGTGTGTGTGTGTTAAGACAGTCAGATAGACAGAGGAGCTAGGTTAGAACCTGGGTCACTGCATGACAAAGCAGCACACTACCCAAGTGAGCTATTTCTCCTGCCCCCTCCAAAAGACTTCTATTTTGATTGAATGACTCTGAAGATGCTGCCCAATTCATGAATCATTTAATAAAGTAAGTTCAGACTTCAAGACTGATTAGATAGGCAGCCCAGGACGTAGCATAATGGGCAAAGAACCTTACACATAAGGCCCCAGCATTGCATATGCCAGAATGATGCTCTGGTTCTTTCTCGCCCTCTCTCCTATTAATAAATAAGCCTTTCTAAAAAATGAAACCAGTGGTCCTGGAGGTGGCACAGTGGGTAAAGCTTCGGACTCTCAAGCATGAGGTCCTGAGTTCAATCCCTGGCAGCACATGCACCAGAGCGATGTCTGGTTCTTTCTCTCTCTCCTCCTATCTTTCCCATTAATAAATAAATAAAATCTTTTTAAAAAATGAAACCAGCATGAATGGATTTGGGAGGTTTGAGAGGCAAGTAGCTCACAAGGGAGCTTTTCCTTCACCAAGGTGTCTCAAGGACAAAGCCCAGGGTACTTACCGGTACTTGAGTAATTCTGGAGAATATTTTGACTTGGCCTTGAAAATCACCTGCAATGACAGAAAGATATGAAAGGCTGGGGGTATTGGCTGACAGCATTGCTCAGAATCTCTTCCTTTTCTCTTCAAACCAAGGAGCTGGGGCACCATGGCAGAAGTTGGGGTGCTTGGAGAAGGGAAGAGGAGGAGAGGGAAGACAAGGGAAAGGAAAAATGAAAAGGAAAGAAAAAAAGAGAGGTCAGCCTGGCTCCCCACCTGCAGGGGGGTCGCTTCACAAGTGGTGAAGCAGGTCTGCAGGTGTCTGTCTTTCTCTCCCTCTCTCTGTCTTCCCCCTCCCCTCTCCATTTCTCTCTGTCCTACCCAACAACGACAACAATAATAGCTATAACAATAAAACAACAAGGGCAACAAAAGGAAATAAATAAATAAAATAAAAATTAAAAAAAAAAAGAGAGGTCAGGTGGTGGTACACCCAACTGAGTCTATGTGTTAGGACTCAGGTTCAAGCCTCTGGTTTCCAGCTGCGGGGGGCGGAGCTTCGTGAGTGGTGAAGCAGTGCTACTGTTGTCTCTCTTTCTCTCTCCCTTTCTTTTTTTTTTTTTTAGACTGATTGTTTATTTTACCAGAGCACGGATCAGCTCTGGCTTATGGTGGTGCAGGATATTAAACCTGGGACTCTGGAGTCTCAGGCATGAGAGTCTCTGCAGAACCATTATGCTATAGAGCCCCACCCTCTCCTCCTCCCCTTTCTATTTCTCTCTGTCATATTAAATGAAAGGAAAATATTTTTTAAATAATAATAAAAATTTAAAAAGAAAGGTCTTACCTGCCTGCTGCTGTCAAGTACTTCCTTGACCCTAAGATCTGTATCTGAGCCTGTACTAAAGCTGAACAATCAACCTTCACACTCCATTAGGATTTGCACTGGCACCCAATTAATGCTGTCTGAATGTCAAACAGTTCATCCATTCACCCAGATGTCCAACTCCACAGCACACTGTGTTGTCTCTGGACTACAGAAGCCTCTACTCATTTTCTATAGGAGAAAGGTTATGAGCTGGGATTTCTGCAGACCTTCATCTGCCTGCCTGAATGATTATTAACACACCCAGACTGCTCACAGTGCTGAGGAGCCTCTGAGAATGTGAAGAGATGGATAGTGTCAGTTCAAGCTTCAGCCCCAACAGACATAGCAGCTGGGAGTTCAGGTGTTTACATGGGAGCCTCCAGGGGGCAAGGCAAGAACACAAGGGGAAGGGGAAGCAGCTCATGGGCCCTGGTATTGAGTGGGAGGCAGTTCTGGGGCAAGGGAAGAAGGGCATGAAAGAATGGAAAAATATTATTCCAGAGAGAACCTGGTATGAGTAGCCCCATTACCACCACCACCACCACCACCCTGCTTCTAAGCAAGTCCTATGTGAAATTGCTAAACATGGGGCCAAGCCCTAACACACCCAGCTGGTAGCACACGTTACCATGCACAGGGACCCAGGTTCAAGACTCCAGTCCCGGGAGTTGGACGGTAGCGCAGCGGGTTAAGTGCAGATGGCACAAAGTACAAGGACCAGCATAAGGATCCCAGTTCGAGCTCCTGGCTCCCCACCTGCAGGGGAGTCACTTCACAGGTGGTGAAGCAGGTCTGCAGGTGTCTATCTTTCCTTCTGTCTTCCCATCCTCTCTCCATTTCTCTCTGTCCTATCCCACAACGATAACATCAATAACAACAATAATAACTAGAACAATAAAAAAAACAAGGGTAACAAAAAGGAATTAAGTAAATAAATATTTAAAAAAATTTTTCAAAAAAAAGGCTCCAGTCCCCACCTACAGGGAGGGAGGTTTCATGAGTGGGGAAGCAATACTGCTGGTATCTCTCTTCCTCTTTCCCTCTCTAGCTTCTCTCAATTATCCCTCCTCTCTCAATTCCTCTCTGTCCTATCGAATTAAAAAACAAAAAATGGTCGCCCCCCCCCCAGGAGCAGTGAATTTGTCATGCAAGTAACCAAGCCCCAGCAATAAGCCTAGTAGCAATAAAATAAATAAATAAACAAACAAATAAATAATAAAGTGCTACCTCAGCCCTTCTGCATGATGGGCCTACTGGCTGCCATGTTGCTCAGGGAACCCCAACTCCTTCTGGGCCCCACCTAACCCCTAGTCACATCTGCTCTCCCTCTCTTCTCAGCTTTCTGCACTAGTACTTTGGGGTCTGGATCTGCTCAGTCCCTGCAAATATCTGCCTGGGGTATCTGCCTGGGGTATCTGCCTGGGTTGGAATTAGCTGAGTTTTAATGACTGAAGGTGAGCTTGGTTCTAGAGGGAGGGAGAGCTGAAGAAAGGCAGTTCTGGAACCCGAGGGACACCTAGAGCTAGACATTGTTGTCCCTCGTCTGGGGAGAAAGCAGGAAGAAATCAATTAGTTTGCTAGAGTAGCCCCTGGAAAGCCTTTATTGGGTGCCAAGAGTCTTGCCAAGACTGCAGATATAGCTGTCTAAGAGACACCCCCACCCCCACCCCCTAACGTGACTCTGGGCCAATTCCTAGAATACCTGGGCAATGGAAACTGTTTCTCTTTTGGGACCTTTAAAGGGTGTTCTTAGACTTGCGCACCCACACACAAAAGTGGCCAATCTTCCTCTAAGATTTTGTGAGAACGATGGTATTTATCTAATCTTGTAAACAAGACATCTAATGACAGATGAAGTGTTAAGAACACTGTAGTATAGGGGCCGGGTGGTGGCACACCTGGTGGAGTGCACGTTACAATGTGCAAGGACCCAGATTCGAGCCCCCAGTCCCCACCTGCAGCGGGGAAGCAGAGTGGTGAAGCAGGGCTGCAGCTGTCTCTCTGTCTCTCTCTCCACCTCCCCCTCTCGATTTCTGGTTGTATAAAGATAATCAAAAGGTTTTTTAAAAAATCTTTAAAAAGAAAATTGTGGCATACATACACAACAAAATACTTTTCAACTGTAAGCAAGGATGAGATCATCTCCCTTTCCATGTCTTCAATGGAACTTGAAGGAATCATGCTGTGAGACAAGCCACAAGAACAACAATGAATGCCTGCTGATCAGGTTAAGAGATGAAATTCAAGAAGCAAGGCAAGAAAAGGGAGACAAGGGGCGAAATTTGGGACTGGATGAGGTGAACTGCAGAAGCAAAGAGTTGGAAGGGCAAGAGGGCAAAGAGCACCCAGGGCACACTGTGAAGAGATCTTGGGGTAGTCGGGGAGGTGGAGCAGTGATAAGGCTTTGGACTCTCAAGCATGAGGTCCCGAGTTCAATTCCTGGCAGCACATGTGCCAGAGTGATATCTGGTTCTTTCTGCTCCTATCTTTCTCATAAATAAAATAAAAATCTTTTAAAAAAAAGAGAGAGAGGGGGTCGGGCGGTGGCACAGTGGGTTAAGCGCATGTGGCACAAAGCGCAGGGACCGGCGTAAGGATCCCGGTTCAAGCCCCCGGCTCCCCACCTGCAGGGGAGTCGCTTCACAGGCGGTGAAGCAGGTCTGCAGGTGTCTATCTTTCTCTCCCCCTCTCTGTCTTCCCCTCCTCTCTCCATTTCTCTCTGTCCTATCCAACAGCGAATTGCGTCAACAAGGGCAATAATAATAACCACAATGAAGCTACAACAAGGGCAACAAAAGGGGGAAAAATGGCCTCCAGGAGCGGTGGATTCATGGTGCAGGCACCGAGCCCAGCAATAACCCTGGAGGAGGAAAAAAAAAAAAGAGAGAGAGAGAGAGAGATCTTCGGTTATGGTAGGAGTGGTGTGCAGACACACATCTCCTTGTGAAGAGACAAGAAACTGGGCATATGTATCAAGAAGAACTGTTCAATAAATCCTTCTTTCTCCAATGAAATCATTGGGAAGAATTATCTGTTAAGTGAATGTGAAAGATACAAGTTCAGGACCAAATGTGTCTCCGTGGTATAGCCTCACATGAGGCACCAAGACAAAACAAGATGCCCATCTCAGGATCCCATCTTCAGAAATGCCGACCTAGTGGGGGTGGGGCGGGCTCAGGAAATCACAATTTTAATGAACCTCTCCCAACCAAATGTAATCATCACTTGGCTGGTCCAAGGATCACCTCATCTACAGAGAACAAAACTGCTTGCCCTAATAGATTTAAATAGTTTCATAATCACAACATTAAAATCCAGTAGTGATAATTATTCTACCACCACCAACAATCAGCGTGGTACTAAGAAAGGGATGGGATGTGGTCCAGGAGGTGGCACTGGATTCTCAATCATGAGGTCCTGAGTTCGATCCCCGGCAGCACATGTACCAGAATGATGTCTGGTTCTTTCTCTACTCCTATCTTTCTAATAAATAAATTCTTTTAAAAAAAAAAAGGGAGGGGCTGTCTCTGGGGGCCCATAGATAGCCTGCATGCCCACTGATGCCCAACTCACACTGACAATATGCTGCCACTGACTCTAGTTCACAGAACCAAAGTCCAGGGCAGAGCAGAACTACCAGTAAGCCCTTACAGATTCTACAGGTCAATTCTCCACCTTCTAGAACAAAGCCATTTTCACAGGCGATCATTCTAAACTTCCTGAAAGAATTCTTTCTGACATGACATTTGTCTCTGTCCTAAACCCTGTCTGGAAGGATTTACATCACAGATAAACTAAAATATCAGGTAATTACCCAGAGGTGGCATGATTAAATGTCCTTTAGATGGGTCCCATGTTCAGCTTCGGTTGACTTCATGTAAGTCACACCAGCATAAAGACTTCTATGTAGCCCACAAGGAAAAACGCTGTCACAAAACAGCTGCTCTTAGGAAAGGGCCACTAATCTCTTCACTAATGAGAAGAGATGATAACAGTCTTTGCAAAGTGTTTGACTTTATCATGAATAACCAGTTATTATTTTGCTGCACTTAGAGGGTCGTACTCAGAAGCAGGTCGCTTTAATGGAAGCCACTAGAAGTTGACTCACACACTAGGTCCAGGGGAAAGCTTTATATTTGTTTAGTTTTTGGGTTTTTGTTTTTGTTTATGTTTTTGCCTCGAGGGTTATTGCTGGGGCTTGGTGCCTGCACTACGAATCCACTGCTTCTGGAGGCCATTTTTTTCCCCTTTTGTTGCCCTTGTGGTTTATCATTGTTGTTGTTGTTCTTATTATTACTGTCATTGTTGGATAGGACAGAGAGAAATCAAGAGAGGAGGGGAGACAGAGAAGGGAGAAAAAGACAGACACCTGCAGACCTGCTTCACCACTTGTGAAGCGACCCACCTGCAGGTGGGGAGGTCAGAGGCTCGAACCAGGATCCTTAGGCCGGTCCTTGCGCTTTGTGCCATGTGCACTTAACCCATTGCTCTACGGTTTGTAACGGAAATTTGGAATCATGGATTCATCTGGTGGGACTAAGCATGGAAAGACTATTCACTATAACCATAAGATGAGTAACAACAATAATAATAGTAAAAATAATCACCACAAAGCAAGCAAGAAACAGTGACAACTGTAAAATGATATTCAGCCTTTATCCCAGGGAAGATAAACACCAAACAAAACAATAAGCTGGAAGAAACTCCAGCACTCAAAGCATCATTCAGCTCTGGCTGCTGGTGGAGCTGGGGAAACCCAGAACCCCAGCTGTGTGCAAGTTCAGTCCTGTATGCTATCCCTCTGGCCTCAGTCAATTCAGTATTCAGTCCACATTCCCAGCGTGCAGGAAATTGATCCTCATCAACTAAATGTAGGATCTGATACAAAATTAATTATTTGATCCCCTAGAGGCTAACAGCAAAGTTGATGCTAATGTCAAAATAAAAGTATTGCCCTTGATTTGCAGAAGTTCTGTCCATAGGGGTGGCAATGATGACTCTTGATTTGAAATGGGACAAGTCAAACCATGTTTTAAAACTCTAAGTTAATCTTTAAAGGGTTGCGTCTAATTCCAGGTATTTTAACTGTAACTCTTGGCGTTTAAGAATAGATTCAAATAGTACAGCATTTTTGCCCCATTTAGTAAATCACATAAATATATGGCATAGGTTTTCAAAACAAAAATTAATCTAAACTCTCTTCCCCATCTCACTCTCACCCCACTTCACCCCCACTTCATCTATGCTTCAAGAGACTTCAGTCAAGATTGATTATGCCCAGAAATGAGCAAAATCTCCCAGGCTAATTCCTGCTCTCTGGCCCACTGGGAATCTCTTATCCAGATGCCCATCTCCTGTACTGGCTCCCACTGACCTCAGCAGGAACTCAGCTGGTAGGTTACAGCTTCTGATCAGGAAGCAGGAACAGATTAACTGTGTGTTCTCCTCTCTCTCTCTCTCTCTCTCTCTCTCTCTCTCAGTGCCTGCCAACCCAGGCTGTACCTACTGTGCAAAACCAGAAACACAAAACCAGAGAGGAGGGAGATGTGGTCTATGTGAATGACTGAGAAACGAGAATGCAACCAGACAGAAATGTAAATGGTTCCCACATTCAAACTGGTGATGTTTGTATCATATCAACTAACACTGGGCACCATGTGAGGATTTGCGAATTGTGAAATTAAGACGCTGATCCCTGACCTGGAGAAAGTCACAACCAGACTGTGAAAGTGGGAGGAGGAGAAGCAAGGCTATAAGGGGAGGAGAGAGGAGGTATGAGATGGCATGAGGAGTGAGGAAGGTACAGAAATGTGATGAGGTGTGAGGTGGGGAGGCGGGAGAGGATATATGAGGTAGGAAGGGAAGGTCTGAGAAGAGTCTGGAGGTGTGAGGTGGGGTGAGGTGTGAAGGGGTAACAGGAAGTATGAAGTGATATGAAGTGGTGTGGGGAGGTGTGAGGTGATGTGAAGAGGTGTGAGATGTTATGGGGAGGTATAAAGTGGTGTGAGGAGGTGTGGAAAGTTATGAGGAGGTGTGGTGAAGTATGAACCGCTGTGAAGATGTGTGAAGTGGTGTGAGGTGTAAAGATGTGTGGGGAGGTATGAGTAAGTCTGAATATGTGTGAGGTGTTATGGGGAGGTGTCAGGTGGTGTGGGGAGGTGTGAACTAGTGTAAAAAAAAAAAAGCCCTGAGGTACAGTGAGGCAGAAAGATGTGAGAAGGTGTGGGGAGGTGTGAACCTGGACCATAAAGCTGTGTGGAGGAGTGGGCAGTGGTGCATCTGGTTGAGCACACAAAGGCATGCGGTATGAGACAGTCTGGGGAGGTGTGAGTTGGTATGCAGATGAGGTCATGTCAGTTGTAAGGATGTGTGGGGAGGTGTGAGGAGGTGAGAGAGAGTGGGTCAAGGTGTAGGGAGATGTAGTGTGGGGACTGGTGAGGAGGAGGAAGAGAGGAGGTGGGTGGAAGGAAGCCTGAAGTCCTGGGAAAGACAGTACAGGAGTAGAGGTTGGGCTGGGATCGGAGTGACACGCAGCCTGCATTAGGTAAGGGATGTGAACCTCCTGCTAAGAGAGCACCAGCAGGATCCATTCAATAAAAACCAGACCTATGCTCTAGAGCAGGGACTTAGAAATGGGGATCAGAAACAATGGGCCTGAAGAGACAGGACTGAAAAGGCAGGTAAGAATGAAAAGTGCAGATATATTGCACCAAATTAAGACTCTGGGGGGTGGGAGGGTTCAAGTCATGGAACATGGTGGCAAAGGAAGATGGGGGGGGCTGAATTTGTTCTGTGGAAAAGTGAGAAATGTTACACATGTACAAACTACTGTATTTTACTATTGACTATAAATCACTAATCCCCAATAAAGGAAAATAAAGATCTTATAAAAACTAAATAAGTAGGAGTAGGGCACCAAAGTAAAAACCCTGGGTAGAGGGTGAGGGTGGATGTTCAGCTTTACGGGGTGGTGTGGAGGGGGGATTGGACACAGTCTTTTGGTGGTGGGAATGGTGTTTATGTACACTATTAATTTGTAGTCAGATAAATCACTGTTTAATTAATATGAGAGGGGGAAAAGTTGATTGAATGTCTCAAACTTTTCATATCACAGACTGAGTCTTTTTAATACATAGGCTGAGTCTTTGATGTGTTGACTCTCTTAAAAGCCTAGACCAGGGAGAACAGAAGCAACTGGTGGCACAGCTATATACAATTAATGTCAAAGGACATAAATTATGGTGATGTTGTGTATGATACAGAAAGTCCTATCAAAGAGATATTTCAAAGTTAACCCAACTGCCCAATAATGTGATTATAGCAATAACTATCTATTATCTTCTTAACCCTAAGACAACAGGAACCTCCCGCTTCCTCTTAAGAGCCTCTATTTCCCCCAGTCCTGGAACCTCTAGGGTGGGGCTCACTTTCCTGCTTCTCTCAATTCATACCAAATGATATTGCATTCATCAATCCCCACCTAATCAACACAATGAGTACCACTCCAGCATGCTTCACTTCAGACTGTGTCCAGAGATGTCAGTCATGGAATGTCAACCCTTTACCCTCATTACTCGGGTGAGACCTTTCCTTTCATGGTATTCTCTAGTTCCATTCCAGGAGGTTCACTTCCTAACAAAGTCCCAAAACCTAGATATAGACCAGGTCCTGTAAGAGCATGTGTTCACATGTATCCATAAATTAGGGCAACATATACACCTAAAAGCAAAAATACACAATAGTCTGTAGTGAGTCAGTATCAAGTTCATAATGAAATAGTGTCCACTTAGACTTAGATACCCTCCTCACCTACTTCCTATTACACTTCCTCACTCACTCCAAAGCTAACCTCATCAAAGCAAGGACTGCAAAAGCTGAATAAGGGCAAGAGACTGGCATACTTTAATGATGACTCTTTAGTCACTATCAGGCCACCCCATCAGCTGGGGCCCTATTCGGGGAGTCCTGAAATTCCCAGACATGATGGGAATAAATAAAATAAATCAAATAAATCCCTCTCTCCATTGTTACCGGTCATCTCTATCAGGAAAAACACAATAGACCCCTTTGTGGGCCCCCATAGGACCTTGCCCTCAACTTGAATCAACAATGGTAGAGAATGTTCCATCCTCTGAAGGAAGGCTGGACAACATACTCTATGCTACACCTGAGGAAGATGGGTCCTGATACTGAGGCAGCTTGGAACGTTCCTACTTATGACCATAGAATGTGAGCTCAGATGTACAGGGATGCAGAGGTCACATAGGCTCCTAAGCTGAATATGGGCCCCAGATCACATCAAATCAATGGGGTTTACAATCAACAATATTTATATACCTTTCCCATATTTGGGAGCTATTCTCTTCCCTGATCCAGCTTTCTGGTCCTTCTGCCAGCCATGACATCATCTTCCCAGACAATAATTAGGATCCACCTGCATATCAGATTTCAAGCTCAGGCAAAAAAAAAAAAAAACTAGTATAGCCACAGGTCCCTCGGAATATAGCTAAAATATGCCTACTAGCTATCTACAAAATGGAGGGCCCCCCAATTCTTCATCTGCACTATTCTAGTCTTTAGGTCCATGATTGGTCAACAATTTGTTTGGCTTTGTATATTGACTCTCTTTTCAACCACCAGGTTCCAGATGCTAGCAGGATGTTGACCAGACTTCCCTGGACAGACAACCCCACCAATGTGTCCTGGAGCTCTGCTTCCCCAGAGCCCTTCCCCACTAGGGAAAGAGAAAGACAGGCTGGGAGTATGGATCAACCTGTCAATGTCCATGTTCAGCAGGGAAGCAATTACAGAAGCCAGACCTTCAACCTTCCGCATCCCACAATGACCTTGGGTCCATATTCCCAGAGGGTTAAAGAATAGGAAAGCTATCAGGGGAAGGGATGGGATGCAGAGTTCTGGTGGTGGGAATTGTGTGAAGTTGTACCCCTCTTATCCTATGGTTTAGTCAATGTTTCCTTTTTATAAATAAAAAAATTAAATTAAAAAAAACTAAAAAATGAAAAAAATTTAAATAATGAAAAGTGTATGCTTCCAGGCAAATCAAAGATAGAGGGTAGGATAGTGGTGCCCAGGTCTGGAGAGTGGGGGAGAAGTAAAGGGGACTGATAACAGCTTCTCTCTCTCTCTCTCTCTCTCTCTCTCTCTTCCTTTTCCGCTCCCCCCCCCCCTTTCCAGATCACTGCTTAGCTGGGGCTTATGGTGGTGTAGGAGAATGAACGTGGGACTTTGGCACCTCGGGCATATAGCTACACAGCTTCTCTGGTGGATGTTAACAATGTTCTTCCTTTTGTATTTTACTTACTGGAGAGGAGCAGAGAATCACTCTGGCACATGCAATGTGGGGATGGAGCTCTGAACCTCATACTTGTAAGTCCAACTCTTTATCCATCACACCACCTGCCCGCCAGGCTATAACAATGTTCTAAGATTGATGGTGATGAAGGTTGCACTGCTCCATGACTATGATACAATTTCAATGGGGAAATTTTCTAGATTGTGAACTCTTTCTCAATAAGCAGGGAGAAGAGAAGAAGGCAGGGAAAGGACCCTGAGAAAGAAGCAACACTAGGAGAGAGAGAGAGCGAAAGAGAGAGAGAGAGAGAGAGATGCCTGGGAAAAGGGTAGTCAAGGTGCCCTAGGCTAAAGAGTGAACCCCTCAGCATGAACCTAGCAGCTGGCCACTGGCTCTGGCCAGTAGGGGAGGCCTAAGGTCTTGAAAACTGTATTTGTGGGGAGTCGGGCAGTAGTGGCGCAGCACGTTAAGTGCACACGGTGCAAAGTGTTAATGGACTGGCATAAGGATCCCGGTTCGAGCCCCCGGCTCCCCAACTACAGGGGAGTCGCTTCACAGGCAGTGAAGCAGGCCTGCAGGTGTCTATCTTTCTCTCTCTTTCTCTGCCTTCCCCTCCTCTCTCCATTTCTCACTGTCCTATCCAACAACGATGACATCAATAACAACAACAACAACTACAACAATAAAACAACAAGGGCAACAAAAGGGAATACATAAATAAAATAAATATTAAAAAAAAGAAAACTGTACTAGTGAGGTTCAATCCCCAGCACCTCCACAAGCCAGAGATGAGCAGTGCTCTAGGAAATACACACTCATGGGGTCAGGAGATGGTGCACCTGATTAAAGGAAAGCACTACAGTGCACAAGGTCCCAGGTTGAAGCCCCTGGTCTCCACCTGCAGGGGGAAAACTCCATGAGTGGAGAAGTAAAGCTACAGGTGTCTCTCTCCTTTTTTTTTTTTTTTGTGCCTCCAGGGTTATCGCTGGGGCTCAGTGCCTGCACTACAAGTCCACTGCTCCTGACAGCCTTTTTTTTTTTTTTTTCAATTTTTGGGGTAGGACAGAGATACATTGAGAGAGAAGGGGAAGATAGAGCAGGAGAGAGAAAGTCAGACAGCCACATAACTGCTTCATTGCTTGTGAATCGACCTCCTCCACTACAGGTGGGGAGCCAGGGGCTCAAACCGGCACCACCACCCGGTCCCCTCTCTCCTTCTCTACCCCACCCCTCTCAATTTCTCTTGGTTTTTATCTAATAATAAATAAATTTTAAAAAGAAAAAGAAAACACACACAAATTGTGTTTGTGGGCTGGAGAGATGGCTCACTGGGTAGTACACGTGTCTTGCCACATGTGCTGCCCCGGTCATAAGCCTGGCACCACCATGGGAAGTGTTATGGCTCATGTGGTGGCGTCCTTTGCCTTTCTCGCTGTCTGAATGAGAAAAGGGGGGAGTTGAGTGAAATCACATATGCATGAGGCTCTGGCTCCAGGAAAGCAGACAGACAGACAGACAGAATAAGTGCTTGTGACACGATAGCTTATTTGAGGGCACTTGGATTTTGTTTCGACAGGCCGGAAGACTTAAACATGAGGAGCCTGGGCCCTGAGAATGGCAGAGCTGAGTGAGGGAGGCAGACAAGTCAAGAAACTGAGGCAGGAAGAAAGGGACAGCAGTGGGAGGTGGCTGCTTGCTCTAGGGAGCTGGCAGCTGGGAGAGTTAACACTCTGAAGAGATGGGCCAGTCACTTCTACTTCTCCAGGAAAACAGAACAGCAAGTGGTAAGCAGAGACTGAAGCTCCCCTCCCTCTCAGGTCTACCAGTCTGTGAAAACCCCAGGGTTTCGGTTCTCAGGTGAAGGGATGGGAGGGAAGGAACCGAGCAAGGGCAGGGCTGAGGAAGACGGTGTTGACCGGCAGTGCTGCGATGAAAACTCCCCAGAACCTACAGAGAGAACAGTGGCTGCCCACAGCACAAAGTCCCCAAGGTCTCAGCATTATCTCTGTCACTGTAAAAAACCCCACCTGCCCCTTGGCATTTGTGACTGGTAGGGTGTGGGGAGGCAGAGATGCCGTGTCATGCTGAAGAGAAGTAAGTCATAATGCTGGTGGTAATAATAAAGAAATACATAAGAAACTTTGGGATGTGGTTTCTTTCACTCTCTCTTGTTTCTTTGTCTCTATCTAATTTAAAAAAATAATAAAATAAAAATAGGAGGCTTAGACTCTGACCACAGAACTGAAGTGACCAAAAGGGACCAGGGGGCAATGGACTGAGGGGGATATAGTAATTTATAGAGTGAGGAGGGGTGGTAATAACAATTGAAGAGTTATAAACTTGTACCCCACAGTCTTGTTGACCAACACCAACCTAAAAAAAAAAAAAAAAAGACCCAGACCATGAAAATAGCTCACCTGGACAGCACACCTGTTTTATTATGCTCACAGCCCAGGCTTGAGCATCGCACCGAAGGAAGCTTTAGTGCTATGGTGTCTCCTCCTCTCACTCTTTCTATCTGAAATGGTCAGCCCAGGGCTACTAGGCCTTGGCAATGGCAAAAATAAAAAATAAATATAAATTGGGCTGAGAGATAGCTCACTTCTTTGAGCCTGCCCCCCCCCACACACCACCACGCTGGAGGAAGCGTTGGTGTTATGGTCGGGGTCGTATGGTCGGGGTCTCGGTTTCTCTCTCCCTCTCCCTCGCTATTAAATAAATGAGTAAATAATTGTTAAATGAATAGTGTTCCCTTCCACCAGCAACTTGGGGATGAACTGGTGAGTGCTCTTGGCTTCTCTGATTCCTGTTTGAAGACTGGGGAGACAGCATAATGGTTATGCAAAAAGCTTTCATGCTCTGAGGTTCCAGGTTCAATCCCCAGCACCACTATATGCCAGAGCTGAGTAGTGCTCTGGTGTGTCTGTCTGTCTCTATCTCTATCTCTCTCACTGAAATAAACTATTTACAAAATAATAAATAAATAAAGACTGAGCTCCAGGCAGGCCTGAATGAAGTGGAATAGAGACATCCCCGCACTGGCCCAAGTGAAGATAGAAAGCCTGCATTTGACCCCAGGTCTGGTCTGTACAGAGGCGGATCCCATCCCCTCAGCAGTGCGTGTACACACAAACTCCTCTGTCACCCCAGGTCCTTGAGGCACCTCTCATGATGCAGCAGAGCCCAGAGATCAGGGTCTGACGCACTCGGGGAGTAGTTGCTAAGCCTTGCGTCCTTCCGCTAATAAATCACAGTCCCCATCTGTCTCACTGATCTCATATCCACCCTCTGAGTTTCTGCTTGTTTTCTTTTCCTCTATTCATTCCAGTTGCATTTGCTGTCTTACAATCATTTTCTCCCTAATGTCAAGTTGGCTGCTTCTGGCAGAAAAGTCCTGAGCGACTTTGTGGTAATGACACTGTCCCTTGTGTACTCATCGAGGATCAACAAAAGCATCTACCCCCAGAGGCAAAGTCTGTGATGATCAAATGAAGCACTATGTCCCCAGAGTTTCACTTAAAAAAGAAGGACTATGGCGCCAACCAGACAACCCCACCAATATGTCCTGGAGCTCAGATTCCCCAGAGCCCTTCCCCACTAGGGAAGAGAGAGACAGGCTGGGCGTATGGATCGACCTTCAACGCCCATGTTCAGCGAGGAAGCAATTACAGAAGCCAGACCTTCCACCTTCTACATCCTACAATGACCTTGGGTCCATACTCCCAGAGGGTTAAAGAATAGAAAAGCTGGGAGTCGGGCGGTAGCGCAATGAGTTAAGCACAGGAGTTAAGCGCAGGACCAGCGTAAGGATCCTGGTTCAAGCCCCCGGCTCCCCACCTGCAGGGAAGTCGCTTCACAAGCGGTGAAACAGGTCTGCAGGTGTCTATCTTTCTCTCCCCCTCTCTTTCTTCCCCTCCCCTCTCCATTTCTCTCTGTCCTATCTGTCCTATCCAACAATGACAACAATAAAACAACAAGAGCAACAAAAGGTAATAAATAAATAAATAAATAAAAGAATGGGAAAGCTATCAGGGGAGGGGATGGGGTACAGAGTTCTGGTGGTGGGAATTATGTGGAGTTGTACCCCTTTTATCCTATGGTTTTGTCAATGTTTCTTTTTATAAACAAAATTTTTTTTAAAAAAGAGGGGCTGAGAGGCAGAGTGCATGAAAGTGACCAGCAGTTTGGGAGGTGACATGGTGGATAGTGTGGACTCTCCCCATCAGTGTTTGATCCCCATCAGTGCATGTATGAGAGTGATGTCTGATTCTCTTTCTTTCTCTCTTATTAATAAACAAATAAAAGCTCTCAGGGGCCTGGTGGTGACACACCTGATTGAGTGCACATGTTACAGTGTGCAAGGACCCTGGTTCAAGCCCCCAATCCCCACCTGCAGAGGGAAAGCTTCGTGAGCGGTGAAGCAAGACTGCAGGTGTCTCTCTCTCTCTCTCTCTCTCTCTCATCTATCTCAATTTCTGGTAGTCTCTATCAAATAAAGATAATAATTTTTAAAAATCCCTGGTTCAATCCCCTGAACCACCATAAGCCAGAGCTGAGCAATGCTGTGGTAAAAAAAAAAAAATGAATAAAATAAAATCAATAATATAAATTGAATACGTAAAATCTTAAAAAGGGGGGGGGGCATGGTCTGGGAGGTGGCACAGTGGATAAAGTATTGCACTCTCAAGCATGAGGTCCTGAGTTCAATTCCTGGCGGCACATGTACCAGAGTGATGTCTGGTTCTTTCATTCTCTCCTCCTACCTTTCTCATTAACAAATAAATAAAATATTTTAACGGTGGGGGGGGGGGAGTCGGGCAGTAGCGCAGCAAGTTAAGCACACATGGTGCAAAGCACAAGGACTGGCTTAAGGATCCCAGCAGCACATGTACCGGCTGTGCTATCGCCCGACTCCCAATCTTTTTTTTTAATACCAGTATTGAAAAAGAAATTAATCTGGAAAGCAGCAGAGGATATCAGGCACTGTTTCTCTTATCTGAGAAGAGGGGAAAAGGGAAGGACACTCGAAAACAGTAATAGGTGTAGATGTGACTTAGAAAGGAAATGATGGCAGGACCATAGACAAAAATGGACAAGGGCTGGGCGGTTCTTCTTCTAGCATTTGCCCTTCTTCCGTAGTCAGTTCAATGGCTTTGAAAGTGGCTGGGCGGTAGTGTACCACGTTAAGTGCACATGGCGCCAAGCGCAGAGACTGGTGTAAGGAACCCACTTTGAGCCCTCGGCTCCCCACCTTCAGGGGGGTCGCTGAAGCAGGTCTGCAGGTGTCTATATTTCTCTCCCCCTCTCTGTCTTCCCCTCCTCTTTTGATTTCTCTGTCCTGTCCCAACAACATCAGCAATAACAATAATAATAACGACAAGAAACAACTAGGGCAACAAATGGGGAAAAAATACCCTCCAGGAGCAATGGATCACTAGTGTGGGCATGAAGTCCCAGCAATAACCCTGGAGAGCAAATAAAAAAAGGGGGGGACAAAAAGAGCGAGTAGAGAGATACAGATACAGATAGATAGTTATAAAGTCAGCCCATATCTGTGACCTTGAGAGAACTAATGCAGTTTCCAATGGAAGGGGATAAGGACACAGAACTCTGGTGGAGGGCACTGTATGGAATCACACACCTATTATCTTATAATTTCCTAAGTCAATACTAAATCACTAATAAAAAAAAAAAGAAAGAAAACGGCAGGGGTAGATAACATAATGGTTATGCAAAGAGACTCTCATGCCTGAGGCTCAAAAGTCTTAGGTTCAATCCCCTACACCACCATAAACCAGAGCTGAGCAGTGCTCTGTTTTTTTTTTTTTTTTAAAAAAAAAGCAGGGGTGGGGGGAGTCGGGCATTAGCGCAGAGGTTAAGCACACATGGATCAAAGTGCAAGGACTGGCGTAAAGTTACCGGTTCAAGCCCCCGGCTCCCCACCTGCAGAGGAATCACTTCACAGGTGGTGAAGCACGTCTGCAGTTGTCTTTCTCTCCCCCCCTCTGTCTTCCCCCTCCTCTCTCCATTTCTCTGTCCTATCCAACAACGATGGTATCAATAACAACAACAATAATAACTACAACAATAAAACAAGGCAACAAAAAAAGGAAAATAAATATTAAAAAGAAAGAAAATTAAAGAAACCAGCCTGTTCCATTTGATTTTAACATTATTCATAAATGTATGTGTGCAAAGTCATTTGAATATTTTGTAAGTGAGGACCAGGGAGACATTCTCAGCATCAGAGTACTGGACTTGTATGTCTGACGTTCGGAGCGAGACTGAGCATTAAAAAATAATTTTTTTCGGGAGTCAGGCGGTAGCGCAGCGGGTTAAGCGCATGTGGCGCGAAGCGCCAAGGACCAGCAGAAGGATCCAGGTTTGAGCCCCCAGCTCCCCACCTGCAGAGAAGTCACTTCACAAGCGGTGAAGCAGGTCTGCAGGTGTCTTTCCCTCCCCCACTCTGTCTTCCCTCCTCTCTCCATTTCTCTCTGTCCTATCCAACAACATCAATAACAACAACAATAACTACAACAATAAAAGACAAAGGCAACAAAAGGAAAAATAAATAGACATAAAAAAAATTTTTTAAATAATTTTTTCTTTAACTACCAGTTTGGGGGCCAGGGAGATAGCATAATGGTTATGCAAAAGACTTTCAGGCCTGAGGCTCTGAGATCTCAAGTCAAATCCCCAGAGCTCTAGATTCTCCCCCCTGCCCCGCCTGCCCTCTCCACCCCTATCTCCCCATCTTTCTCTTTGTATATCTCAGTCATAAAAACAAAATGGGGGCTGGGTGGTAGCACAGCAGGTTAAGCGCACATGGCACCAAGCACCAAGTGCAAGGACTGGCATAAAGATCCTGGTTCCAGTCCCCGGCTCCCCACCTGTGGGAAGGGTCGCTTCACAAGCGATGAAGCAGGTCTGCAGGTGTCTTGCTCTCTCCCTCTCTGTCTTCCCCGCCTCTCTCGATTTCTCTCTGTCCTAGCCAACAACAATGACAGCAATAACAACAATAATAATAACAATGATAAACAGCAAGGGCAACAAAAGGGAAAAAATAGCTTCCAGCAGTGGATTCGAAGTGCAGGCACCAAGCCCCAGCAATAACCCTGGAGGCAAAAATAAATAAATAAATAAATAAATAAATATAAAATTAGTAAAATAAAACCAATTTGGGCCAGCAAAATAGCTCCCCTGGACAGTGCACTGTTGCTATGCTTCACATTGGTTTGGTCTCGCTCCCCCCCCAAGAGAATTGGTTTGGCCCTTGCTAGTTTGGGGCCTCTCTTTCTCCCCGCCCCCTATGCTGTGTAGTTCGAGAGTTCTGCGCTCAGCCGCTGGAGGAGAAGGAGGCAGGACAGATCTGTGTGGTGATTGGTTTGGGTTAGTTTATGAATCGTTGTTCGTGAATAAAGAAATACAGCTTCCCGGCCCAGCCCAGCCGTGTGTCCCCAAGTCTCTGTTTACTGCCCGAGAAGCTAGCCCGGCCTGCTGGAGCCCTGAATTTTAACGACAGTGCACCAACTCTGCCATGTGTATGACTCAGGTTCAAGCCCGGCCCACCACCATGGAGGAAGCTGTGATGTCTTTCCCTCTCTCAGTCCCTGTCTCTAACTGAAAAAGTCAGCCTGGGGCAATGAAGGCCCAGCAGTGACAAAAATAAAGTTACAAATTTATGATAGGTTTAAACCTTTCTTATGGTTCATGTCAACACAAGGAAATAGCATAGCCAACACCCATGTATCTACCACAGTTTAGTCATGCCCTAACACTGCCTCACTGGCTCCATTTGGACTTCATATTAGTTTATTTATTTATCTTGCCTCCAGGGTTATTGCTGGGGCTCAGTGCCTGCACTACGAATCCACTGCCTCTGGAATCCATTTTTCCCATTTTGTTGCCCTCGTTGTTACCCTTGTTTGTTGTTATTATTATTGTTGTCATTGGATAGGACAGAGAGAAATCGAGAGAGGAGGGGAGACAGAGAGGAGGAGAGACAGACAACTACAGACCTGCTCTACCACCTGTGAAGTGACCCACCCCCCGACCCCACAGGGAGCTGGGGGCTTGCCATATCTTAATGCCAGTCCTTGCACGTTGCACCATGTGCATTTAACCCGCTATGCTACCGCCAGACCCCCAGCTTCATATTATTTTAAAGATTTATTCATTCATTTTATGAGGAATGGGAGGAGGAAGAGAGAGAAAAAGAGAAGGGGAGAGCAAGTCAGTGCACGGCTCTGCCATATTTGACAGCAGGGGTCAAACCCATAGCCTTGAACTTCCTCAGCTTGTGCTCTACCCACTGAACCACCACCCAGTCTCTTGTGTTTATTATCTAACAAATAACAATGACACCACTGAAACTCATAGCATCTTTCTCCCTGGTTCAGTTCCCTCCCTCCTCTGCACAGGTAGGCACTATCTTAACTTGGATGTTCTTATACCCAGGAATGTTTAAATTTAACATGGGTGCAGTTTTCACAAATACCACATACACACAGTTCATTCATCATGACGTGCTTGCAAGGTGTGGATGTGGAAGCATGCCAGTCTCATCTACACGGGAAGCATGCCAGTCTCATCCACACGTTCGTTCTAAGGCATAGGGATCCTCCATACACAGGCCACGGCTGTGTGTCCAGCTCCAAGAGACAAAGATGGTTATGAGTGTGGACTCTCAAAGCAGTGAAACACAGGACTTGCACATGAGGGGTCTCAGATGACAAGGAGAGGAGAGGGGAGGGGAGGGGAGGGGCGGGGGGGCGGAGGGGGAGGGGAGAGGACAGGAGAGGAGAGGACAGGAGAGAAGAGGACAGGAGAGGAGAGGAGAGGACAGGAGAGGAGAGGAGAGGACAGGAGAGGAGAGGAGAGGACAGGAGAGGAGAGGGAACTGGTTTCAGGCTGGCTCCCCTGGGCTTGAAGAATCCCAGCTGAAGGGTTGGGTGGTGACACGCCCAGTTGAATGTACATGTGACCAAGCACAAGAACCCAAATTCAAGCCCCAGGTCGCTAACTGCATGGGGGAAGCTTCACAAGTGATGAAGCAGGTCTTTCTCTCTCGCTCTATCTCCCCACTCCCCCTCTTAATTTCTCCCTATCCTCTCCTCTCAGGACTCATTCAGCTCAACTCACAAGGGGGTCTCCATGTTCTCAGAGGCTGAACCACAACCCCGTCAAAATAAATACCCAAGTGCCAAGAACAACTGCCAGGCTGCCCCAGAAAGTTCCAGGCCCCACACTAAGTCAGGACAGGTGGATAGCCCATGAGGTCCCATGGTGCTCAGAGGGCACACGCTAGTCCAAAAGTTCTCCAGGTCAACCTCCAGACACCTCCAAATGCTGTTCCCAGTTTCCCTACTTTTCCATGCCGCCTCTCTCGGACAGAGTCTCTGTTCAGGGTCACCCACCCACTTGCTCTCTCACCCCAGGTGAACTCTCCTGTTTGGCCTCAGTGTCTGCATGGCAGATGAAAGGGCTGGCACAACAGTCACTAAGCCAGCTTCTGTTGACAACATGAGGAGTCCTCCACCCTGAGAAGTTATACAAGTACTGCTGCAGCCCAGCTAGCTGCAAAGGGGTGGGGACCTACCTCTCCTGCACACTGGAAAGAAGGAAGATGGGTCACCCAGGACCTCCCCCAAGAACATCCCAGGCCACGGAGGCATGGTCCCTACCCCCTGAACACTGGCTCTTGCAGAAGCCACCTGGGGAAACTCCTGCCCACTCGCTAATTCTGGGTCAGTCTCCCCAGCAAGATTCCCTCTCTGTCTCATGACTGCAAAGGGCTGTGGCCACACAAGGAGCCATTATTGTTGTTATGCTTCTGAACTGCTCCATCCAGTACCCTGCCCCATAATTGTTCCAGATTGTGCTTAAAAAGGTAGCACATTTGGAGTCGGGTGGTGGCGCAGCAGGTTAAGCGCATGTGGCACAAAGCGCAAGGACCGGCAGAAGGATCCTGGTTCAAGCCCCCGGCTCCCCACCTGCAGGGGAGTCACTTCACAGGCGGTGAAGCAGGTCTGCAGGTGTCTATCTTTCTCTCCCCCCTCTCTGTCTTCCCCTCCTCTTTCCATTTCTCTGTCCTAGCCAACAACGATGACATCAATAATCACAGCAACGGCAACAAAAGGAAAAAAAAAAAAGTAGCGCGTTAATAGTATGGAGGAACACATTTCTCTGTGTGTGTGTGGTGTGTGTGTGTGTGTGTGTGTGTGTGTGTGTGTGTGTGTGTGTGTGTGTGTCAGGCCTGGCTGCTCCAAGAAGAAAGATGTTCAAGTTCAGCTCCAGCAGTTCATCATATTTTAACTACTATGTTCTCATCTTCTGGCAAATTATGCAAATACATCAGAATAAATTAGCAACAGTGAATGGGAGTGATTTCTGGATATCTTCTTCTTCAGATTTAGTATTTGCATAAAGAAATGCCACTGATTTTTGTACATTGATTTTGTAGCCTGACACCTTGCTATATTGCCTAATAATTTCCAGTAGTTTTCTGCTGGATTCTTTAGGTTTTTCTATGTATACTATCATGTCATCTGCAAATAGTGAGAGCTTGACTTCTTCCCTTCCAACCTGTATTCTTTTGATTTCTTTCTCTTGCCTGATTGCTATGGTAAGAACTTCCAACACTCTGTTGAAGAGTAATGGTGATAATGGGCAGCCCTATCTAGTCCCCGATCTGAGGGGGAATGCTTTCAGCTTCTGTCCATTGAGTATGATGTTGGCTGTAGGTTTGCTGTATATGGACTCCACTCTCTTGAGGAATTTCCCATCTATTCCCATTTTTTGTAGTTTTTTTTTTTTAATTTTTATATTTATTTATTTTCCCTTTTGTTGCCCTTGTTTTTTTATTGTTGTTGTAGTTGATGTTGTCGTTATTAGATAGGACAGAGAAATGGAGAGAGAATGGTGCCTGACCTTAATCCAGTCCACCCTGAGTCTAGAGATGAACAGGCACACAAAGGCACACAGTGGGGGTCTGGCAGTGGTGTACTCAGTAGCGTGTATGTGTTATGGTATGCAAGGGCCCAGGTTCAAATCCCAGTCCCCATCGATAGGGTGGGAAGCTTCACAAGCCGTGAAGCAGCGCTGCAGGTGTGTGTTTCTCCCTCTCTACCTCTCCCTTCCTTTTCAATTTCTCTGACTCCATCCAATACTACTAAATAAAATTGTTTTGGGGGTCGGGCGGTGGTGCAGTGGGTTAAGCGCATGTGGCGCAAAGCGCAGGGACCGGTGTAAGGATCCCGGTTCGAGCCCCCGGCTCCCCACCTGCAGGGGAGTCGCTTCACGGGCGGTGAAGCAGGTCTGCAGGTGTCTATCTTTCTCTCCCCTTCTCTGTCTTCCCCTCCTCTCTCCATTTCTCTCTGTCCTATCCAACAACGAATTGCGTCAACAAGGGCAATAATAATAACCACAACGAAGCTACAACAAGGGCAACAAAAGGGGGGAAAAATGGCCTCCAGGAGCGGTGGATTCATGGTGCAGGCACCGAGCCCAGCAATAACCCTGGAGGAGGAAAAGAAAAAAAAATAAAAAATAAATAAAATAAAATAAAATAAAATAGTTTTGAGCCCCCCTGCTCCATCCTCCATTGCTGACACTATGGCCTATTTACATAATCATTGTTTTGCCTGAAAGATTCCCCACCCATTCCTTTGATCTATCTTCTTTCTATCTCGAGACCCGCCCTCAACCTGCAGGGTAACATTAATCCCACCATTTAAAACCATTGCAACAGTTGCTAAGGAAGTTCCCAGCGTGCCTTTTTCCTTTCTCCACCCCCTTTTCCTAGCCATTTCCAACTTGCCACTTCCAGTTTTATCCTATAAAAGTCACTTCTGTTTCTAGTTTCTCTCTTTTCCTCTCTTCCGTGTCCCGACCTAGAGGAGGGCAGGCCTGCAGGGTGAGGCGGACTCCAGTCATTGCGGTTTTTGGCTCCATGTGGCCTAATCTTGCTGTACTCACACCCGACTCTGGGGCTCCAGCATGAATAAAGAATCGTATTACCACGCCGCCACGAGTTCCTGGTCTCTCTCCTGAGACACTAGCCCGGCATAAAATTATTTTTTAATTAAACTCACAATGAAACAATCTAAGTACCTACCGTTGAGGGAACAGGTAAGTACAAAATCCAGCCTTAGGAAGGAAAGATGCAGTGATATTCACTACAAAACGGGTGACATCTCGGGGCCAGGTGGTGGCGCACCTGGTAAAGAGCACAAATTACAGTGCAGAGGGACCCAGTTCACCCCTCTGGTCCCCACCTGCAAGACGAAGCTTCACAAGTAAATGGTGAAACAGTGTTGCAGGTGTCCCTCTCTCTTCCTCCCTTTCAATCTTTTTCTGTCTCAATCCTAAATACAGTAAAAGAAAAAAAAAATAATGATGGGTGACTCTCAAAAACACTATGCTAAGCGAGGGAAGTCATACAAAAGGCCATTATTATATGACTCCTCCGCCATGTCATATGCAGAACAGGCAGCAGAAAGAAAGCAGACGAGTGGCTGCCAGGGGCTGGGGTCTAGGCAGTGACTGCTCTGTGGCTCTGGGAGCATCTTCAGGGGGGTCATGAAAATGCATGGGAACAAAGATGACAGCTGGACAACAATATAAATGTAAAAATGCGGAAGTCGGGCGGTAGAGCAGCGGGTTAAGCGCACATGGCACAAAGTGCAAAGATCGGCTTAAGGATCCTGGTTCAAGACCCCAGATCCCCACCTGCCAGGGAGTCATTTCACAGGCGGTGAAGCGGGTCTGCAGGTGTCTATGTTTCTCTCCCCCTCTCTGTCTTCCCTCCTCTCTCCATTTCTCTCTGTCCTATCCAACAACATCATCAATAACAACAACAATAAAAAACAACAAGGGCAACAAAAGGGGATAAATAAAATATTTTTTGAAAAGATATTTAAGTGAATAAACGGCACTAAACTTCACCTCAGAATGGATCGTTTTCTGTCTTGTGAACTCTTGTTCAACTTATTTTTTTCCAGATGGACTTATTTTATTGAAGACCCCAGAACACTGCTCAGCTCTCTGGCATGTGAGGTGCTGGAGATTCAACCTGCAGCTCAGGCTTGTAAGTCATGTGCTTTACCACTGAGCTCTCTCCAGCTTAAGCTCAATGTGTTTGTTTCTTTTAGATGGAGATGGAGACAATAAATGACACCCAAGCACTGAGGCTTCCTTCAGTGCAGTGGGGACTAGGCTCGAACCTGGGTCTCACACATGGAAAAGAGTGGCCCATTTAACTGCAATCTGAAAACCACTCTTGCAGAGGGAATGGCATGAGTCTCCACTGTCCAACTGAAACTCATGCTGTTTCACGAGAGCTGGGAGGACGAGGAGCCAGAAACAGACAGAAATGAGTCACCTTGTCAGGACAGAAATCAGGCCTGCCTGGCACCACTCACATTCTGCCCCTACATCTCTGCCACTGGTCAAGCGTGACAAACAGACCATCTTTTTTTTTTTTTTTTTACCAGAGCACTGGTCAGCTCTGGCTTATGGTGGTGCAGGGACTGAGCCTGGGACTTCAGAGCCTCAGGCATGGCAGTTTGTTTGCATAACCAGGTCTGTAGAGCTGGGGGGTGGGGGTGAGAAGTTTATACTACATTCTGTTTTACAAATTGTGCCACTTAGCAAGTATGTCTGCCATTACTTTGTAAAAAGATTTATCACTGAGACGAGGGGAGAAAGAGAGAACCAGAGCAATCATTCTGACACATGTGACGTCGGGGGATCAAACTCAGGACCCCATGCTGAGAGTCCACGACTGTATCCACTATGCCATCTTCTGGGCTGCAAATGTATCTGCTGCTAAAGAGAGATGGCTTGATGATATTAAAAGACGCTAATGTCCTTCATCTATGGCAGAGAGGTTCCATTCCACACTTTGTGGGTGCATGTGGCTCAAGGCACCTCGCTTCTAATTATGTCTATTTTCCCAGCAGAAGTGGCCTCTCAGGGAACCAATCCTAACTGGTC